>NC_056739.1:1006177624-1006292624 GCF_019279795.1 Protopterus annectens
AGATTAATGTTTTTGAATAATACTCTGCATAATTTTATTATTGAATGAAAACTGGCCTTACCATATCCTTTTGATTTTAATGAGCAGTCATTTATTAATTGTTTTTGAAAGAGTGAAAAATGACCATTCTTCTTTCTCAACTATTACATTAATGATATCTTCAAACTTAGCAAGGTATGATCTATCCAAAAGCAACTATCTTGGTACAGCTGTTTCCCATCTAAAAACTAGGTCATCAGAGACTTTACTAGATACCCTAACAACATGGTTCTTTACTGCACTTAACATCCATAACATACATTTACTGAAAAAAACACAAATACTACTTGTTAAATGTAACCTTCCTAAATAGGTTGGACTCAGATCTACCATACGTGATATTCTTAATAAGCTCCATATCTAAAATATGTTGTTGAGTAAGTATATGTAAACTTCCAGAAAATGATATTCACTCTCTTAAATATCCTGTAAATATATTCAGATCATTGGAAGACCCAGAAAATAGTACAAATATTATACATATAATAAGCTTATAAATCTATATATCGATAAAACTTAGATCTAAAAATGAATACCTTTTCCCATTTAAATAATATTAGCTTGGAAAATGCACTCACATATAACATCAACCTTCATAAAGGTAACAAAATTAGATTTTAGAAGGTTGAATGTCCCTTGACATGCATGCACACACACCACAATGACCATCACATAATAAGAATGAGATCTTATCACCTTAGGCATTTTAGCTTTCCAGCTACCCTCTTACTAATGCATATGTACCACACCATTGTTGTCATAGATTTGCATTAAAGATACGTGGCATTTATCGTTTTATCTTCTTCCTGGCCTTCACAACTTGAATTCAAATGGCTGATATGATTTATAAACATGTATTTATCCCTCTAGGATATTCAAAAGTGATGTCAGTGTCCTTGAATATGAACTTCGCAGATTGTAACTGTTACTTGACAGAAACATGAAAGGTTAAACGTGCACTTAAAATCCTCATGACAACCCAGGGAGTATATTTCACTTTCTAATAATGTTAGTTCTGTTTAGTGTATTATTATAATATACTCTATAATAAGATGGTATCCTTGGAAACAAACATTACAGTAGGTGTACAGATTCAACAAGTTACGCAGGCTTTATTACTTCCATTGTGTAGCTGTCAGTGAAGCATAGCAGTGTCTAACACAGACAAACAAAAACATTATTCTTTTATTTCTTTTTTGAGAATAGTAGGTAAAACAATGACTGAAACTTGATCAGCAAGCTTATGATTTGGTCAGGTGACATTTCAATGTCTGGTTTGATATCTCCGGTCACTTAGATATTTTAGTTCATATAGTGAGCCTATCACCATTCATGTAAAATCTGTTTATTTCCTTAGCACCCAGGATGACATGCTATAGCAGACATACTTTTTTTTTTCCCTTTTTCCTTTTTTTTTTCTGTTGCGTCTTCAGCAGGCTTTAGAGATTTCTCCAGCGTTGAAGTTTAACTTAAAAAGAAATGAGAACTGTGGCCTAAGGAATATGGATGCTACTGAAAATCTACCTCTTTTCCTCATTTTGCTGTTCTATCAGTAACTTTAGTAGAGCTGCTTAACAAAAAATATTACATGTACAGGATTTTAGAACACTGCTGCATAAACGTCAGGGCCTGTTCACATTTACAGTTTTAGTTCAATATCTTAGCATTATGAGAACGTGTACTTAAGCAGTCCCTGCTTTATATATTCTATAACAAGAAAAGGTGCCAAAAGGCCATTTAGATGGGGATAGCCTGAGTGCTGGAAGCAAGCTAACTTCATTTCTGGACAAGGCCAGACTTTCTGCACAGAGTGGACTTGCCTTGTAGAAGGAACAAGGACATAGAACAGCACACAGAGGATGGGATGACATTAGGTTGTGTTGAGGAACACCCATGACAGCAAACATTTCTGTCTTACAAATAATGCACTGTATGCTGAAATATCAAATGAGAAACAGATGTGGGAAATCCATAGGCAAAAGTACTTCATCTGCAATGTGATGACATTTAGTTGTCCCAGTTCATAGGATCATAGGAGATTACTAGGCTGTGAACCAGGAGACCATTTTAAGCCTAGCCATTTCAACCCACTGTAATACCGTAGTACTAGTCAATACCCAAGATTGCATTTAGTGATGACTGCCCATGTCTAGGAGGGTTGTGGGTGAATCCCCAGTAAGAATTTATGGTGCCCCATCCACTCGTCCAGGTTCCTCTTGAAAAGTGTCATAGAGCTGTTTTGTTTCACATGAATTATTAGCCTGTTCCAAAGATGTGGCAGTTGTTGCAAGATAAATCTGTCCCTCCAGCATTTTCTATTTATGTTGCAGGCCATATTTAAGTCCCTGGAATGGGTAGCCCTAGACCTGTTTCATTTATAGATATGCAGTGAGTTCATTAGGTTTGGGTCTTGGGTAGCTCAGGCATAAGTCTCCTGTAAGAAGTCTGTACAATACAGAGTAGTAACAGGGATTTTATTCTGTCCATGTAAGGCATGTGCTGGAGGCCCTTGATCTTCTTTGTTAGAGTCATCTGAGGTCTCTCTAATTGCTGCAGGTGCTTAGTATGGTACATACAGAATGGGGAGTTATAGTCAATTATGGCCTGGATAAGTGCCGAGTATAATGGGGTTCTTGAGGTGATGCCTTTAATAATTAAGTGAGGTATGTGGAAAGCTTTCCTTACAACAGTAGACATGTGATGGCCGAAGTTAAGGTTGAATCAACCTGTGATCCCAGGCCCATTACCACTTCATGGGTACTTAGGGTATTATTATAGATTTGATAGTGTGAAGGGACATTGTTTGTGGTGAAGAGAATGATGATGCATTTCTTTGCATTCAGTTTGACACTGTGAAAAATACACCAGTTGTTTATCTGTGTGAGACCCTCCTGGTGTATGCTGACATCATTTGGGGATTCAATGATTGCACCAAGTCTGCAGTCATCTGCAAACTTGGTCAGCCACAACCCTTTAGTTTTGACCTGAACTTCTGACATGTATATACCAAACATCAGAGGATGGAGCACTTACCCCTGTTGCACCCCACCGGTAACAGGTCTGTTGGTTGATGTGGAGTCACCCACTTTGATAGTGTGTGTCAGGTTTGTGAGCCAGTTGGCCTTCCATCTTACAATGAATGGGTTTACATTCAGTTTGCTAAGTTTATCGGTAATGCCTGAATGTGAGATTGTGTTGAAAGCCTTTGCCAAGTTGAGGTATGCTGTTTGCACAGATTTTCCCTCATCCATAACCTTGGTCACACTTTCATAGAAATCCACCAGATTTAACAAGCAGACTCAGACCTTCACAAAGCTGAATTGGGTAGGATCAAGAGTTTGGAAGTCACTTATGTCTTTAATTATGAGGTCCATAATGATACATTCCATGGCCTTACAGATGAGGTTGGTCAGACTAATGGGTCTGTAGTTCCCTGGATCTCTTGCTAGTCCACCTTTGTGGAGGGGAATAACTGCAGATGTTATCCATTCCACAGGAACAAACCCTGTGGTTCAGCTATGATTGAAAAGGGTACTTAGTGGTGATGCTAATTCATGTTTTAGCCTGCTTAGAAGACAGCCTTGGATGTCATCTGGTCCCATAGAGGCCATGTTCTTTTCCCTGGACAGGGGCTTGAGAACCTGTTCTTCAGACATGTAAGATGGGGGAGAAGTTCTTGGGATGGTTTGTTATAAATAAGGGTGTGAAACATTTGCCAAACCTATCCACTAGCAGGTACACTATATCTCTGGGGTCAGTGTGTGTGACATCATTGGCCACCAGTTCTGCACATGCTTGGGTCCCACCCTTTAGGTTACATAAATAGCTGTAAAAGGCCTTATGGTTATCCTTGGTGGTACTTGCTAGGTTTCTCTCAAAGGAGTTCTTGGAGGATTTGACAAGTTGTCTTATTTGTCTGTTAAGGCTGAGGAGGGTGCTTTTCCATTGTTGGGTCTTTGTCTTTGTTTTCTTGGGACAGTAACTTTTTGCATTTATTGTAGACTTTGTTTATGCTGTAAGTTCACCATGGCTGCTTGATTTTACTTGGGGCACTGGCTTTGATTCTATCTAGTACAGCCGAGTTTATACATTTATACAACTGATTGTACAGGACTTTACTGTATGCACTGGCATAGTTAACACTTTCAGCTTGGGGTGGGGCTTGGAATGCATTTATACCTTCACCTAGGAGGGTACGGTTTGCCTTGGTGAAGGTTTTTAGTCTGATTTCACCTTTTGTGAGTTCTGGTGTTAGTGCCAGCTCGAAGGTGTCTGATTTATGATAAGTTTTAACTAACAAGGATCCAACAGTTGCAGCAGCGCACCTGTTTGACATGTTGGTGAGGATCTAGAATTTTTTTCCTCTTGTCGTGGTATGGACAATTTGCTCCAGGGCATTTGAAGTCACAAAGTCAAGGAACTTTAGTGCTAGTGAGTTTGGGCTAGAGTAGGTTTCCCAGTTGATGGTGGGGTAAATGAAATCCTCCATAACCAGTGTGTTTGGTAACATTTGGATTGTCTTCTGTTTGGTTAAGTAGGCTTTGTGGGTGTTGTGACCCATTGAGGGGGATTACTATAACTAGCTAGGACTTGAATGGGTGTCTTACCTACCATAACCTGGACCTGGAGTAACTCCATGTAGTCATCCAGTCTAATTAGATGTGAGGTGAATTTATGTCTATTATAGATTGAAACAACTTTGTTTATTAAAATGTTACATTAACGATGCTTGCATATTAGCACTTTTTGCATTTATTTTATATGTATTAATGATTTCATTTTTCTTACAAATGTTATGTTAATATATAGGTTCTGTCCTCATTGTTGAGATTAACCTGTACTGTTGGAATTGCCTTATACTAATACTTTCGAATTTCACCCTAAATCACCATTAAATACCAAGCCTTTGTGCACCTATTCCTTTGGTATAGCTATCTTCCAGTTTGTCCTATTTATTATGGTACTGTATGGTCCACTGGGGATGCACAAGCCAGTGCATTTCTTTGTGCCGGTCCCAAGCCCGGATAAATGGGGAGGGTTGCGTCAGGAAGGGCATCCAGCATAAAATTTTGCCAAACCATACATGCAGAAAACAGCACAGAAATTCATACCGGATCGGTCGAGGCCTGGGTTAACAATGACCGCCACCAGCACTGTTGGCCAACAGGGTGCTGGCTGAAATTGGGCTACTGTTGGCTGAAGGAGGAGAAGAGGCGGAAGGCATGCCCGAAGGCAGGTAATGGCTAGGACTGTGATAGTGAGCGTCGGAACTTTGAATGTTGGCAGTATGACTGGTATAGGGAGAGAGCTAGCTGATATAATGGACTGAAGGACGTTTGGTATATTGTGTGTGCAAGAGACCAGATGGAAGGGGAGCAAGGCTAGGTGTATCGGAGGTGGTTTCAAATTGTTTTATCATGGTGTGGATGGGAGGAGAAATGGCGTAGGCATTATCCTGAAGGAACAGTATGCTAAGAGTGTTTTGGAGGTGAAAAGAGTGTCGGATAGAGTGATGTTTATGAAGCTGAAAATTGATTTTGTAATGATGAATGTTGTTAGTGCATATGCTCCACAAGTTGGGTGTGCGATGGATGAGAAAGAACATTTTTGGAGTGAGTTAGATGAAGTGGTGATGACTGTACCCAAGGGTGAGAGACTGGTGATTGGAGCAGATTTCAATGGGCATGTTGGTGAAGGGAACAGAGGGGATGAGGAAGTGATGGGTAGGTATGGTGTTAAGCAAAGGAATGCAGAAGGTCAGATGGTAGTGGATTTTGTGAAAAGGATGGACATGGCTGTGATTAATACGTATTTTAACAAGAGGGATGAGCATAGGGTGACATACAAGAGTGGAGGAAGATGCACACAGGTGGATTATATCTTATGTAGGTGGGCCAGTCTGAAGGAGATTGGAGACTGTAAAGTGGTGGCAGGGGAAAGTGTAGTTAGGCAGCATAGGATGGTGATTTGTAGGATGACATTGGTGATCAAGAAGAGGAGGATAATTGTGAGGGCAGCACCAAGGATCAAATGGTGGAAATTGAAAAAGGTTAATTGTGAGGTGATGTTCAGGGAAGAGTTAAGACAGGCACTGGGTGGCAGTGAAGAGTTACCAAATAGCTGGGTAACTGCAGCAGAGCTAGTTAGAGAGATGGCTAGAAAGGTACTTGGTGTGACATCTGGAAAGAGGAAGGAGGACAAGGAGACCTGGTGGTGGAATGAAGAAGTACAGGAGAGTATACAGAGAAAGAGGTTGGTGAAGAAGAAGTGGGATTGTCAAAGAGATGAAGAAAGTAGACAAGAGTATAAGGAGATGAGGTGCATGGCAAAGAGAGAGGTGGCAAGGCTAAGGATAAGGCATATGAAGAGTTGTATAAAAGGTTAGACACTAAGGAGGGAGAAAAAGACCTGTACAGATTGGCTAGACAGAGGGACCAAGCTAGTAAAGATGTGCAGCAGGTAAGGGTGATAAAGGATAATGAGGGAAACGTACTCACAAGCAAAGAGAGTGTGTTGAGCAGATGGAAAGAGTACTTTGAGGGGTTGATGAATGAAGAGAATGAGAGGGAGAGAAGGTTGGATGATGTGCGGATAGTGAATCATGAAGTGCAGTGGATTAGCAAGGAGGAAGTAAGGATAGCTATGAAGAGGATGAAGAAAGGAAAGGCTGTTGGTCCCGATGACATACCTGTGGAAGCATGGAAGTGTTTAGCATGAAATGGCAGTGGAGTTTTTAACTAGATTGTTTAATGAAATCTTGGAAAGTGAGAGGATGCCTGAGGAATGGAGAAAAAGTGTTTTGGTACCAATTTTTATGAATAAGGGTGTTGTGCAGAGCTGTAGTAACTACAGAGGGATTAAATTGATCAGTCACAGCATGAAGTTATGGGAAAGAGTAGTGGAAGCTAGGTTAAGAAGGGACGTGATGATTAGTGATCAGCAGTATGGTTTCATGACAGGAAAGAGCACTACAGATGCGATGTTTGCTCTGAGAGTGTTGTTGGAGAAATACAGAGAAGGTCAGAAGGAGTTGCATTGTGTCTTTGTGGACTTAGAGAAAGCATATGACAGGGTGCCTAGAGAGGACTTGTGGGGGAGGGGTTAGCATACCTGTTAAATCTGGACAAAGTCGAAGATATGGTGGGGCAAAAGCCCAACCATAGGGGCATTTTAACTATTGCTCTTTTCTTTCTTATATTTGGAGAGGGGGATGGTGGCTTGGCTAATGCTTATGTGTTTGTGTGATTGTATGTTTGTATGTGTGTGTGTGTGTGTGTGTGTGTGTGTGTGTGTGTGTGTGTGTGTGTTGGTATGCATTTGTTTAATTATTTTGAAATTGGATATTTATGTTCTTTTTTTCATTGTACACTTTTGTCCTCTTGTTTGTATTTGGGTGGGGAGTAGCTAGCTGTGCTGTAACTTGCCCTTTCATTTGCTCATCTTAAATTCTGCCATTAAGGCTATCAAGTGAATATTTGTGTTAATAAATTGTAATATTTTTGCTGTGGATGAATATAACTTGTTCTTTTCTCTTGGTCGGTTTAAATTTGACCCTAACATGCAGTTATGTGAATAAATCTGAATATTTATGCTTTTTTTTGGTTGGGTCACTAACTTTTGCCTTTTCATATTATTTTAAAGGCTGCCTAGTGTGCATTTTTGTAAAACAAACTCATTTTTTTGGGTGGAGAGTGGGTAGTTGTGCTATTGAAACGTATCCTCTTCATTTGCTCAGCTTAAAGTCTGGTATTAAGGGGTGGCTATTGTACATTTGTGTGAAATAAATTGGAATATTTATGTTTTTTCCCCTCAGGAGGATGTGGCTAGCTGTGTTGTTGGAGAAATAACTGGTGCCCAGTTTAAAGTCAAGCATTAATGGCTACTGTATATTTGTATGAAACACATTTAAAACTGTCCCCAGTTTTACAAAATGTTCTTGTATCTGCTTAATATATTTGGTCTGCAAGGTACTATTATTTTGTTTGTGTAGTTATAGTCTGCCTTTACATGACTAGTGTAAATTTGCATGAAATAACAATCTTTAATCTCTCTCTGGGTTCTGTATTTGCAAAACCAAGTGGAAACTATTCCTGATTTTGCAGAATATCTGTAAGTTTTCTTCTTCCTGATCTGATCCTAAGAGAATTTGGGGCAACTCCCAATATGAGTTATCAAATCCTGAAATACTGAGTCAGCTCTTATGGATGTCTTGTCAATGTCCAAAGGAGTCAATAATGCATTTTTGACATTTAGCTATAGTCCATGATTCTAGCAATAGTTATTTGTCTGGAAAAAGCCTTCCTGTAGGATTGCCTGCTCTTTTAAAAACTGTGGTCACTGCTGCTAGCTTTCATCTTCCAGGCCATTATTTTGTTCCATTTCATGATTATTACTAAAAACAATTGTCATAGAGGAGGAAGTGTGAGGAAAAAAATCTCCGCAGGGGGAGTGTGTCAAATATGCTAGGTATACCACTGCAGGCATAGTTACATAGTAGAATCAATTTAACAGATTAAGTTTAACATATTTTAGGTTCAATAAATTTCAGAATTGTTTTCCTAATTTTGCATTACTGCCTTGAAAATGCAGACAAAAATTTACCTCACAAGCATGAACAAGTAGAACTGTAAAGACCCAGTTCTTTAAACCTAACATAATAAGGTTATACCTTAATAATGGAAGTAACTTTGAGTCTTCCTTATACAGATTCCAGTGACATTACTTGTGTTACACTGTAAGTACAATAAGATACAATGTATTCTAATACAGCTCTAATCAGGATACTGTAAAGTATCACTTGAGCACACATGGCCATTTTTTAAACACTAGGCCATCTTGCTTGAATGCTCTAAAGCTGATTTAAACAACATGCTTTTTTAAATGTAAGTTTATCATACTAAGCCCTTAATATTCCTAATTTGCTTTAAAACTGTTACCCAATTTTACGATTGCATCATTTACTCCCTTTTCAAAAAACATATATTTACAGGTGAGGCTCCTTTGTCGCAATCCATTGTAGTTTATACTGTCACATTTACATGAAAAGATGATAATTATATTACAGTGGCAGGTACATTCAGAAATTCATGTGGCCCAATCAAAGAAGTAAGTGACTGCTAGTTTTTCTAATGTTCTAAGAATATGTGGACTTAAAAAATTTGGTTTTGTACCTGCTAAACAGAAGTTCTTCCAAGCGGTTAGAGTGCCAGCCAGGAGTGGAATGCTAGGCCCTGTATCCTCGTAGAAGGTGTAAATATTTACTATTGACATTTCTATAATGTAGCTGTGATTGATTACTGAGTTTCCACTGAGCACTTTAATCATATTTGTTATATGCTGTATACATCCAGTGTGACCACAGCTCTCAAATGCCCAACATTACAATGTAGATCACTCACCTAGGCCTGAAAAAACTGAGTTATAAGTCAGTTTTCCACACTACACAATACATTTTCAAAGCATACAATTGTAATTTCTGATGCTTTGTAATCAACACTGAGGAACTTATCTGACTGTTTTGCACTTCCATGGCTTCATAGGTAAGTACTAGGCTACCAGCCAGTTTTCTTCAGAGGTGAGAATCAAACCCTCTACATTATATCTGTAAGGTAAATGCCTTAACAACTATGCCAACCCCCAAAGCTAGTTACAGGTTTGGCAAAGTCATTCATTCTGCTGATTTGCCTCACATCCTGATAAAGAAATAAAGTCTGAGAAGTATAGCTGTAACAATATGCACTCCACAATGCAGTTTCTTTTGATGTGATTTCTTTCACTGAAATACGAATTACTGAGTTCCTAGATGTTGGCTAATTGGCCCTTTATTAGTATTAGTCCACCAATGAGAAAGGAATCATGTTCTGTTTCTAGATGTCCTAGCACACTGAGAAATCCTCCTCTTCTAGACTATTTTTAGGCATCCCTGTAAGATAAAATACAAATAAACTCAATTTCTCATTTGACTTCTATGTCTTAATCAGCAGCAGCATCATCCCCCTTTATTCCATTTTATATATCGATCTGGGGTGTCACATCAACAGTGACCAAATCACCTACAGTCCTGTTACCTGCTATGAGTTAATAACGTAAAGTAATTAGAGTGTACTGTTTACCTTTTAGCCAATCATTTGGCACTTGTCTATCTTAACTGACTTACCTAATAATTTTCAAGCTGTTTGTGTATGTTTGTTTAGCTTTGACATTGGAGAAGTGCGTTTTACCCCTGGAAGGTACTGATATAATTCTCTACAATTCTACTTCATCTCACATTTTATGGTTTTCTGAAAATGAGCAACTTTACATCATCATTTTCCTTCGTTAGCATGTGGAGCTGCAGACATGTGCACCATAGAATACAGAAACAGATCAGATGTACATAGTGAAACACAGAGTTTCAGGGATGGAGACATGCAAATACTAACAGATATGTCTAATAAGTAACAGAGACCATCACGCATGCTTAGCGTCTGAACTTTAAATTCTCATCTGTTTAGGACTGTCACTGTTTTGTGCAGATGTTAAAACATACTACTCAACATGAAATAAATGCATAAGGCACTGCAGTTTATAGATACAAATATAGGTTCTGGAACAGTGCTAAAGAAATACAATCTTCTAGAGTTAAAACAGTAAGCCTTTTTAGCAGGTAGCCTACAGTGACTTCCATATTCTCCATTGTTTGACAGTTGCACTTGATTGTACTGCTTGAACTGAAGTAATCAACTCCTTTGCATTCATGGTAATATTTCCAAAAAGAGTTTAGTTGACGAATTTGATTCTGGGAAACCCTTTTGATCTGCTTGGCTTTGAAAAGATAATTTTTTAAATAAATTAAATAAAATAAGATAGCTAACCAGAGTTGAAGCATTACTCACATTTAGCTGGAGTTCATCCATCCATTGACCAATCTGATGATAGCCTGGGGTAGTTCCATTCAGAATCTGGTACTGAAAGATATCATAACGCCCAGGAGCATCCCCATTTTTATTAAACATCACAGGAGTGCCAGCACTGCCTTGGAGAGAAAAAATAAACCACAAAGAATGAATACCTATGGCAACACAGAAATAATGAAAATATGCAAGTGTGCTTGAATATATCCATGCATACACAAGCATGCACGAGTATGCCAGTGTTTGCAATAACATGTCAAACATTCTGCTTAAGTAGCAGATACTGTACCCTCAAAAGATTAAAACAAGTATTTATGAGGCTTCAGTTGTTCCTCTGCTTATAATGAAATACCAGACATTATTTCCCCTGGGAGTTCTTTACTGAAATGCTACCCACTGAATGAACCCTCAAAATAACATTCCCACAAAACATTCCATCTGCTTCGGAGAGATACTGTAATCAGGAGGCAGCTCAGGTCTAGCAATTCATGACTGGTCTGCAGAAAACATTTCAGTGCCATCTCATACTCCATTCTCAAACAGTAAGACTTTGAAAAAAGTAAAACTTGTGACATGGAAAGTAATGCATTTTACTATTAATAGGCTGATAAAGCAGATTCAAAAAAAGAGAAATGAAGTCAAGCTTTAACCATACATTAGCCATCTGAATATGAATTCACTTTTTACATCGTATAAAACATTTGTTTGCCTCACAGAATGAAATACTTACTCCCACCAACAGGTGACCTTAGATATGCCTACAGTAGATCTCTTTCATAAGCAATTCTACATATGCATGTTTCAATAAAACAACAGTTTTATTAGTTTGTTTGAAGTTCATGTTTCAATAAACACTGATTTCCATATTTCAGTGGAATCTGTACAGAAATATCTGATGTATCACCCCTGAGAATCCCATTCTATGAGTACGTATTTTAAAACATTTGAAGAAAAATAATATCCAGAAATGGAGAACAAAGGGTTTGAAATGACGCTGATGTTCTGTTCATCTCATTAAAATTTTGTTTTACTTTGTGCTTTGTTTTACCAAAAGAGTCATGCTAGATTTGACAGCTTTGACATGACATTCCCTGCCAAAGCTTTGTTTATCTACCTACTACATACATTGTATAATTTTATACTGTGCTCTATTTCTATCAGGTATATTTTAATATAATCACAGAGTGCAGTAGTCCCTTTTTTCATTGATATGTAAGTTGTAGAGACAAGGGCCAGCAGTTCTGAAAGTTCGTCCAAAAAAATGAATACATTTTAGAATTTCTTTTTGTTTTTTACCTTGCTTATATGCTAAGGATATGTTTAAAGAAATGTAAAAAAAATATATGCTTCATTTAACTGAGGTACAAATGAAGACCTCAAACAGACAATAACAAGTAATAACAATAACAGTAGCAATAATACTAAAAATCATAATAATCATATCGATGCAGGGAGTGCTGAATTACATGCTTTAAAAGAACTTTCTGACATTAAAAAGGTAATTAAAAGAAATCTTGTTAAGCTCCAGTCTAATGCTAAAGCTTCTCTCAGGAAGTAATTTTCCTGTCATCTGTACGTCAAACACATAAGTGCTTATGATCAGAGACCCCATCATAATTTTCTATTTAAGATAGCACCAGGTTGGAAACAGTCATTGGGGAGGCAGACAGCCTATGTAGCGCTAAGAGATGCTTGTTGCACTACGATAAATAAGGGATTCAGATACTCGAATGCACACAAGGAATAGAGTGAAGTAATCAAATTGTACAGATGCGGTATTAAACTGCACGCACACGTTACCCCCGAATCTTCAGTCATCGCGGTGTGTTAAAGTTCTTTGCTTAATAACTAACACCCACCAGTTGTATGACAACTCCATAAGATTTAGGCACTGGCAAACAAACAAGGTAATCAAATTGTACAGATGCGGTATTAAACTGCACGCACAAGTTACCCCCGAATCTTCAGTCATCGCGGTGTGTTAAAGTTCTGTGCTTAATAACTAACACCCACCAGTTGTATGAAAACTCCATAAGATTTAGGCACTGGCAAAGAAACAAGCTTCAAAACAGACTTACCTAGTGTCACCTCAGCTCTTACCGAAGAAGTTTCATTCATAAAAAGAAATTTAAAATCAAGAGTCAGAAATGGACAGATAAAAGATGTTAAGAAATAATGGAAACAGGATCATCACATATGTGAAGAGTTAAAATGGAAAAGAAAGACAACCAAGCTTATTCATGATGTGTCTACAATATCTGCAAAACTTTAATACGACCAAAGTCAAACTGAAGTCAAACTCAGAAAGCAAGTTGAACAGAACTCCTTTTCCAATAGTAGCTGTAGCCTGCAGAGATTGCCATGGTGACATCTGATACATAATGCATTAATACAGCAACAATGCTCATTGGAGTATGGGTTATATTGGTATTTACTCATTGTTGTGGATCGGTCTTGAAGTCACAATCAAAGGGAGCAACTCCATATATCCCACATGAGTAAGTAATATTACCCACATCATGGTACTAATTGTCTCAATTACAGAATCATTTGCATTGTATTAGTATAGTTTATTGTTTGACAACCATTTGCATTTCCCCATAGCAGCGATTTCTGAAAAGAAGAGAAAAGGCACAAAAAAGGAAAAAACTGTATACTAAGTCAGAGTCTGCTGTGGATTGGGAATAAAGCTTGTCTTCTGAGGTATAATAGCTGTTGTTAGTATAAATAAGTATGAGGATGCGGAGGATGTGGAATGCTTATACCCGATGACTTAAAAGGAGTACATTACATTTCAACATTTTCCATTCTCTGTTTCAATGGCTGCTGTTTTTTTTTTTTTTTTTTTTTTTTTGTCAATGTCTAGTGTAAGTTATGGGTCTTAAAAATACAGTAAAGATCTTCATTTATTTAGTTCTGTCTCTTTAAACATGTTTTCATGGCTGTGTGCTTATGCTTTATGAAGCTATGCTTCAGAATCCTATGGCTGTTAGCCATACCCGTTACCTCTAAGATCAAGAAATCTTGACAAAGCCATATATATAATCGGGTGACAAAGGCCCAAACAATTTTTAAATATTGCTCTTAAAAACATAGAAAGTTGATAGAATAACAGATTTTTCATTAGCATGAATTTTCTGAAGAGTATGAAGTTTGTAACTCAAATATCTGTCATTATTTTCTGACTTCAATCCTCAATGATTTACCAGTGATTTGCCAGAAAACCAAAATGTTATGAGAAGCAACCCAAAAATATGAGGCAAAAACCTGGACATTATGCAAAAATCTGTACAGTTGAGAGGTATGCTTTTGGCAGTTTACCTTTAGAATTTCTTTTTAGTTAAAATTCAACCTGTTTAGGCAGTCAGGAAAAAAATAGATGAATAATAACTTTTAAAACAAGTACTTCTAAGTTATTAGGCATTTTGAACGTGTCAATGACTAGATTTTGAAAGTTTCAGTTGCTTCTTTCATTCTAGCACAATCTGCACACCTCAGAGCAGTGAATCGGAGTTATGTAAAGCTTTTCTTTTAACTTTACAATAATGATTCCTGGATGTTGCATTAAAAATATTTTGCTTAGAGATGGCTGTCTTTATTGCTCAGGATGTAGGCAGCAGAGTACATTTAACTGTACTGAGATTGACTTTTGAAAGCAATAAGTGATGCAGAAAGCCTGATAGTCATGTGAGTTTTATAAGTAGAAGTTGTAACTGCTGCAATTAGGGAACATTTAAAGAATGATTTTTATAGCATGTTTTGGACATGTGTGGCAGTTCTGCATTATATCCCCATCATGTTCACAAAAATACAATGTGGTTTTATGTGAGAGTACATATGCTAACACATGCTTACTGAACATTTTATAACGGAAAAGTAGAAAACAGCACTGAAACTAATACATTCAGATGATAAAACACACTTCCAGTGCTTGCAGTGCCTTAATGTGAAAAATGCATCTGATTCTAAAAGCAAGGTGACTTACAAAATGAAACAGTTGTAAATGAAAATTGAGGAAAAACATCACATACTAAACAACTTGAGTCTTTTTCAACAGATACCACAAACTCCACTTACTTAAATATGCTGTTTCTGAGATTGTACTGACATGGAATAAACAAAGATACACTTGAAACATGCATCTTTGTTTTACTATTTCCCCAAGTAACACAATTCCAGGAAAAAGCAGTACATATCATATCAGTCATAGTAATATACAATAAAAATGCAGTTAACGTACATGCCAACAAGTTCAAAATAAATCAGGGTTCAGTTTATGAATCTGAACTCGACTTTCAGGAGATACATTTTTCTTTCTTTTAGAAATTCAGTGATTATGTTGTTTTTGTTTGCACACCTCCGGTGATAAGCCTACGTGAGATCCTTAAACTTTTTTTCTGTAGCTCTGTGATCCTGGAATTGATATATTTAACTAAGATATATTGTGAAGAAAGGTACTGTCACCAATGGGGGGGTGCAGAAGGTTTGCCAATTGAAAACAAATACTATCCCTAGTTATTCTTATAAGAAAAGGTTTACTTTATCCAATTATTTGAACAGAGAATATTTAATGGTTGGTGCAAACAAAAGTGAATTGCTAGGTATATATATAGCTGTCAGTCTTCTAAGGTGTGTCATTATGTGTCAAATATTACTTTCATTTTTTTATCCCACATTGGCAAAATTCTGGTTGCTAACAGCAAATACTCATGTATGTATAAGGAAGTTGTTTATTTGGCTCACTGCATTTCTTATTCAGCATATTATGTTGGTAAAACTAATAGAATGTTAGCAGATTGTATTTATGAATATGTGTTAGCCATAAAAAAGAAAGACCTTAACAATGCATTAGCAAAGCATGCATTACATTGTAGTGCTTTCAGAAAGTTTGAATTTTTATTATTGGACAAATTGTTAAATACAAGTTGTGTGGGTCATTTATGCAACATGCTTGAATGCAAAGAAGCTAGTTGGCAAATTAGACTTAAAGCCAATAAATTCCTAGGGTTAAATGAATCCATCAATATTATTATTATTTTTTTAAATATCTTTAAATTTGTCTTGACATTGTTTTAATATATATTAATTATTTTAAATGCTGTTTTAGTATTTATTTGTATGCACTATGACTATAAATCCTGTCCTTGATTTGGTGATTTGAAGTAACTGGTATGATGCTCTTGTTTACATAAGAACCTTGTTTGTAAAGTCACACGGTCTGATGAAGTTCTGTTTGCTCTGGAATAAAGAACGAAAGCTGTTGCTTATCGCACATTTTGTTCTCGGTGGTTATTCTCTGATTTTTCTTGAATTGCTCCTGATCAAGCATGTTTTAAGGGTTTATTAGTCTGTTTTGTGATTGTGTCATATTAGTCTGTTTTGTGATTGTGTCACATTAGTCTGTTTTGTGATTGTGTCACTGGGTTTTTGTTTATCAGTGCTCTTTTCTCCAGTGTGTCAGTTTGGTTTCATGAATTCAGCAGAGAATGTTAGCATCGGTTTGCTTCACAGAGATGAGACCTTGGATTTATCTACACAATCTATCCCAGCAGAATTACTGACATTCAGTCAAATGCTTTTGGAGATGATACAATATTTAAGACACATTCTTCTTTGCAAAACTTGATATATAGTTCTTCTTTGCATTTGAATGGTATGGCCAGTAGTTCGAAGGAGAGAACTCTGTTGGTAGAACCCCTCCTCCTTCTATGGAAGGTGAAGCTTGTTTAGTTGAAAGCTTAATTAAATGTACCGTCAACCTTTTTTCTAACTTAGTTCATCCTGTTGGAACAACTACACTGTCAGAGAGAGAGAGAGAGAGAGATTCTCCCTCTGATTTGTCCTGTAAAGTATTAGTGCAAGATTTCAAATCCAAGCTTTTTAAAGCTTGGAATTAAACATCATTATCTTACATACATATTAAACAAGTTCCTAAAGGCTCACATCTCTGCAAGTTCCCAAATGGCATTATTAGGCAAGATAATACTTGGCACATACTTGCTACCTTATTCAGTGATACTGGTCTATTGCTGTTATGACATATGATTGATTTTAATCTATCCAAAACTGAAAATTTACGTAAATCTGTAGTGGAGTTCAATATCATTATCCAGCCATATTGTTTCTTAAGTCAGTGATCTATTATTACTTTGGGATTTTTGCAAAAATTAAAAAGATATGTTGCCACTATTATTGAATGTAAGCATAAGAAGCTGAAATGTGATGCTGACAGTTATAGTAACAAGACAGCATATCCAACGCCTAAAGCTTGTGTTCACCCAGTATATCAAGTTAACATGTCTGCAGCATCCAACATGCCAAGTACGTCAGAAATGACCACCACTTTTAGCCATGACTACGCACCATTTTGATGATACTAATGCTAACGCTAATGAACATTCGAAGGATGTGTGTTCTCAGTTGTATTCAATTGTCTTGAATCAATAGACTGTCATGAATTACAGAGTCAGGGGACAGCTGAAAACCAGGGCAAGGGAAAGAGGCAAATGGAGAAAGAAGTAACTTGCCCTATTTTTAACTTGAGTTCTATCATACTTATGATAGTTAGTTCTGACCAATGCTATGTTTTGGCCAGGGGTTTTCTTATATTCCAGTCATGAGGGCAATTAGTAGTTGATTTCAAGCTTCATGTTAGAAAAATATACTTGGCATTTTTAGTTTGTAATGCAGACAGTTTTAATGGAAGTAATTTTGGTGTGTTATGTAAACATTCTACTTTTAACCCAAGTTTACTCAATACTTTGAATGTATTTTCTGATGCTTGTATTAAAGATTTTAAACATCTACTCAGTCATAAAAGCTTTAGAAAGAAATATCAATCTAACTTATGCTGAATATCAGGCTTTAAATAATTTAGCCCATAACACACAACTTCGAATTATGAGAGCCTATAAAGGTAACAGCATAGTACTTTTGGGACTGTGAGAAATATAACTAGTGTATTATGGATATACTTTCTGATACCCGGTTTTACAACACAACTCCAAAATATTTGATATTGCAAAAATGTAGTTATGTTGATGCAGTGTTGCCTGACCTATTAACACAAGGATACATAAAACAAATTGTTTATGAATTTTTAAAAAATGATTTTCCTAAAACAGGTGCTATTTTTGGAATGCCTAATATTCATAAAGATGCCAGTAATCCTTCATTTAGAGCCACTGTTTTTGCTCATCACAGTAAAACAGACTTTCTTGCTATCTTTTTAGACACTATATCAAATTGCATTGTGCAACAGTTGCAATTCCATTTACAGGACTCCTGGGTATGCTTGGATCTGTTACATAATTATCAGTTTTCTGCATCTGAAACTATGATGATCACTGTTGATGTTGTGTCTTTATACACCTGCATCCTATGGGATACTGGCATTGATTTTGCATATTCTTATTTATGTAAGTTAGCTAACAATTTCTTTATGTTTAACAACATTATTTATCAAGAGCTGAAAGGTATAGCCATGAGTACAAGAATGGCCCCAGTGTTTGCCAATTTAGTTACAGCCTGAGGGGAACATGAGTTTTTAGTCTAACATCCAATGTACCATTGTGTCACATTTTGTATGTGCTAAATAGATGATTTACTATTTGTTTGGAATGGAAGTTGGAATGATTTTTTTTCTCTTTTATGGCAGCCATTAATGAAAGTGCTGATGTTTTAAAGTTCATCGTGACGTGCAAATGGCAATTAAATTAATTTTCCTGATTTGCTTAATACCATGGATGCTTCTAACCAGATGTTCTATAGTCAAATATTTCATAAACCTACTTTTGTTAATAGTTATCTGCATTATTCTGACATGCACCCCTCCTTCATGAAATAGAATACATTACAAAGGAAACTTATTAGAGTGAGTAGACTTGCAAGTAGAAATCAAGATTTTTTTAAAATACATTAATAGAGTTATTCAAATGTTGGAAGGTTAGGGCTATCTTATAAACAGATTTACTGAAATCCACAATGAAGTAATACACAAGTGCAATTTTTTTCTCCCATTCTATTGAATGGATGTAAGACCAACTCTAGAAATGCAGAAGTTAGTAAATGTAATTGTTCATCGGTTCCACCTATTTCTAAAGATATGGTTGACACCAAGAACATCATATTATCCAACTGCATCATAATTTTAGATAATAAAGATTAGTGAAGGTAGAAGGCACTATCCCTAATTATTCTTACAAGAAAAGTTTTACATTATCCATTTATTTTAACAAAGAGATTTTTTTTTTAATTTGTGATGCAAGCAACAGTGGATTAATAGGTATATATAGTTGTCAGTCTTGTAAGACATGTTATGTGTCAAATACTAATTCCATTTTTTCTCCCACACTGGCAAAACTCTGGTTGCTAATGGCAAATACTCATGTAAGTTGAAGGAAGTTGTTTATTTGGCTAACTGTGTTTCTTATTCAGCATATTATGTTGAAAAACCTAATAAAAGGTTAGCAGATTGTATTTATGATCATGTATCATCCACAAAAAAGAACAACCTTTATAATGCAATAGCAAAGCATGCAATAAATTTTAGTGGTTTCAGAATGTTTGAATTGTTCATAATAGACAAAGTGTTAAATAAAAGTCACGGGAATGATTTATGCAGCATGCTTAAATGCAAAGGAGCTAATTGGCAAATTAGTAAACCATGGAAATCAACCATGAAGCAGTTGTATGAAATGGCTCATTTATTAAAATTCAAAAAGTTAAAAATAATAAAATTCAGACAAAATTAGTGAAAAGACTTGAAAATTAGTGAAAAGACTTGGCGCTTTTGTATTGGAATTCCATGCAATATATAGTTATGTGATAGGGGTGTTTGATAGCTGTTATTCGTCATTCATTTTTTTGTTCACCCTCTGGCTGACACTATTGTAGGTTTATATTATATATGTGGGTCTTTTTTACATACAGACATTGTTTTTCTTTTTATGACAGGTTATAAACTATGCATTATATGTTGTTATATTTAATTTTTTTTTATATTTTTAAACATGGTGACTGATTTAAAACAAAGAATGATTAAGGGTTAATAGGTAGGAAGTGACGTGCATTTTAATTTCCTATAAGTATGGTCTGTACTTGTGTGTGTTAAGACTCTGATGAATTCATAAAAAGTCATAAAAAGAAAAAAAAAACCCCTGCACCCACCACACCCCCCAACTGTAATATTCTCACTCCGAGATTGCACTACAGTGAAGAAAAGAGTATATTCCCTTATCTTCACTGTACCACGATCTCAACACTAGTTTGCTTAGTTGTACATCAACACTAAACATTGATGTACAACTAAGACTGCAAACTGCATGTTTTTATAACTTCTTTTTTGTTTTTGTTTTTTTTTCTTATTTTTATCCTCACACGAAAGTGCATTTTTGGCAAAATGCACTTTTGCGAAAGTGCACTCGCGAATTTACATTTCGTTGAAACGTAAATTTGTTGTTGTGACTGGATGCCCTTTAAACATATCATATTTCAGACATACACATATGCTGAGTGGACAGTTATTTGGAATGGACATCTCTGTGAACATATTTAGATATTACAGTTCAGCATTTGTTTCTTTGTAATCTTGAAAATTCATATATGTTTTTATTCATGAATATGCACTATAATGGAAACTCCAGAGGAACCATGTTACTTTTAACCAATTTATGAGTGTAATGGAAATATGAAGTTGTTTACTAGGTTCCAGGATTTTTGCATCTTAACTGGAGGAAAGTTTTCATTAGGTAGTGTAGAGTTTTACAAGAATAGATCATCTACTGATTACTGAATATTACTAACCATATTGTGAGAACAAACTGTACAGGGGAGGGGAAAGCAAGTAAAGTTCTGATGGATATATTAAAGGCCAATAAAGCATTTCTGTTCAAATCTGTAAGAAAAGTTATAGATGATTTGTAGTTCCTGATCTATATGACATTCCTTGGACCCTCCAGTTGTTTTCCAAGGTCAATAAAGGCCACCTCCAATGTATATGTTATATTTTTATTATACAAAGACCCACACTAACAACATAAAATACCCTGCTTCAACAGACTTAGTGCTTTCATTTCCTAACCCGGAAAAAGGAATGTTTATAGAATTTATTTTGTATTCTGTAAAATGTGATTAAGTATGTGCAATGTGTTTATATATATATGGTTTGTGCATTATTTAATTAATATAGTTTGTTTATGCAAGAATTTTTTTTTTAAAGTTATATAAAACCTACTAAGTATAGTAGTTTTTAAGTAGAGTGATGTTTTTTAAAAAATGAGTTTCAATTAACTTATAGCCAATAGGGATAGGTGTTGGGGTCTATTTAAATGGTAAGGAGGGATGAGAAAGTTGACTCTGATGATGTTTCCGGGTTAGGAAATGAAGGCGCTGCATCTGTTGAAGCAGTGTATTTTATGGTGTAAGTGTGCATCTTTGTATAATAAAACTATAAGATATACATTGGAGGTGGCCTTCACTGACCTTGGAAAACAACTGGAGTGCTTTGGATTTATTGGTTGGTGTACAACCTCAGGTGTTCCACTTTGATTACTGATTCCTTGGAATCTGTTCAGGTGAAATTAGTCAGGGAATCTAATAAGAGTATCCTGTGTCCCTAACTTTTTTATTACTATTGGAGAAAAAAAACTATGAGAAGCTGGGTCATAGAATGAGGGATAATCTAAGGAAGTGCAGTAGGAAGGGCAGCAACTTAGTCTCCATTGTTGAAAATTTTGATCTGATTTGGTTTCAGAATATGGAGGGCATCTTGATGTGATCTTGAAGACTTTTCTGAAAATATGAGGAAGAAATGACATTAAACTTTTAACCAAGAATTAAATGATGATCAGAACTTGACAGAAAACTTATCAAAAACTAGATATGCCATGCTAGAAGAGAGGAATACCTAGAGTTAAAGATTTGTGCATCACAGTAATAGGATACTGATGAAAAACTGGAAATAAACTCACAGAATTAAGAAAAAAGATGATATGCATGTTAGATGGTCTGGTCAAGTGTACAGTGATGGGAGTAGAGCAAAAATGGTTGAGGAGCTGGTCTTAGCTTTGGTTTCCTGTTTATTAAAACATATCCAAAGATAAGGTAGCAATCTACATTGAACATGTGATCGACATGTTTGATAAAGGCAGAGAAAAAGGTTAGTAAAGGTAGACTGAGAGTAGGAAGGAAGATGTAAATGAGAATGCGGGACATTAGATGAAATGCAACAGCCGATAAAATTGTACAAAAGTTGAGGAAAATGGAATATGTTCTATTAAAATGGGTAGCAGGGAAGTGCATAAAGGGTTAGAAAGGCAGACAATTTTCTTGAAGGGAAGAGAAAGAGGTAAGGAAGCGAGGTTGTAAAAAGAGAGGGAAAGGGGAAGTTTTGGAATGTCGCTGAGAATTAATATGGAAAGTACATTGGCTGTGGGTGTGGGGGGTGAGTAGGGCCATAGAAAAAAGACAAAATGAT
Source organism: Protopterus annectens (assembly GCF_019279795.1). Lineage (NCBI taxonomy): Eukaryota > Metazoa > Chordata > Ceratodontiformes > Protopteridae > Protopterus > Protopterus annectens. The sequence continues at coordinate 1,006,200,032 of NC_056739.1, forward strand.
TGGTATAAGAAGGGATTGGTCATTTAGAAGATTTAAAATGCATACTGTTGATGGCTTATTTATGGATTTCCTGGATTTGAAGAAAATTTCAGATAAATGATGGGAGCTAATAATTTTACAGGGTAGTGCTCAATAAGATGAAAATGAAGAACCTTGTATCAACAAATTGCGGTAGTTTCCGGTAAAGAAAGATAGAATCAATTAATGTCCAGAGAAATGGGGATGGGAATGGCCATCTCACAAGAAAGATTTGGGAAAGAGTATGAGATATTGAACAAGGATGAAGAATGGAAATAAAGCATATACTGAAAATGCAGTTTATGACTAGCAGCTTAGATGGTACAGAACACCTTGAAATAATAAGGATGGGGCTAGTGTGGCACAACTACGTGCTCAAATAATGTGAGGGAGAACATACACAACTTACATATGTGCTGATTTGTGATAATTTAAGGCGGGTCTGGGTAAAAAATGATGGCCCTGTGAACACATGTATACGAGAAGACAGTAGATGCTAGTTGACTGTTATGCATTTTTTAGAAAAATAAAAAGAAGATAAATGAAGAAGATCACAGAAGGTAGAACATCAGCTTACAGTAGGAAGAGTGAAAAGGATGTTGGCAACAGGATGGAAAAATTTAGAATCAGATTACACAACACAAATTGTTTAAAGGAAAGTAGTTGAAGGGCTGGGGAAGGAGTCTTCAGAGTAGAAATTAATCTTAATTTGAATGGAGGTGACAAGGTGAATTGATGAAGCTGGTTGGTAGTGTCAAAAGAGTAGCCCATCCCCATCAACAGCTCACAAATTAAGGCAGTGTAAGTAATTTAAATTTGGAATGAGAGGACGGAGTAGCACAACTGTGGATGAAGTAAAACATTTAGATTCACTATTCCTTTTCCATATGCTTAAGAAGCCATACAGCAAACATTTATTGACATAGGTCTAAACTACTATTAACCCTCTCTCATGTGTTAAGTACCACCTATTAGTCTGGACCAAAGTTATTTCAGTTTCCTTTGTTGACAATTTCTCGTGCACATAACACATTTTGCAACTTGAATTCTGTTTAACTCTCATATACTACAGAATGTTTTTGGTGCACATATACAATTCATTATAAAATGAAAAAAAAATAGAAAGAAAACTATTATGCATTGCATCCAGAATGTTAGCAGAAAATACGTCATAGGCATTACTGGGACTATGCATTTTTATCTGAAAAATGTCTGAAATATTAAATATTGTTTGTAGTTATGATGGCACACTGGTACAACAGTTTCTGTGCTGCTTCACACTTACTGGTAATTCAGTTTAGTTTCTTTCTGAGGTGGAATTTTTAGGGAGTTTGCATGTTTTCACTTTGTGATTAAATGGACTTTTGCCGAGTGATCCAGTCTAACCATTCCTACTTCTCAAAATCTTGCTGCACTGAACTTTGCCCACAGGTGTATCTATGGAAGTGAAGGAATGGGTACGCATCTTCAGATGGACTGTTGTCAAATCCAGTCTCCCCCTAGCTTATGCCTATTGACTGCCAGAACAGGATCTGTATCCCTGCTTGCTCTTAATGTGATAAGATGAGTTTCATAAAATGAATGAAAACTATAATCCTGTCAGTTTGCTTCCTTCCAATAATAAATGAACCATGTTAAACAATCTCGTAATTTGAGCATTATCACCGATATTGTTGCCATCATTTATATCCGCATTGCTGTACAGCATGATCGTTTGTTAATATTTCCATTATAAATTGCCTTATTCAATTCATAAGATATTTGTGACTTTCTACATGCTCTATATGGTCCTGCTTGACAAAGAAGTATCTACATCTGCTTCTGCTCATCTTTTCGGGAAAAAAAAAATCTAATAAATAAATCAGATCATTCTTTTTAAATTTCTATTTCAATAAGGAAATAAAAGTGCTCTGTGGAAGTTATTTCATCAAGTATAACATGCAAAACAAAACGAACCAGGAACCAGCAAGCTGAATGAATAAGTCCTTCGATATTGCACCAAACACACACTTTATTCACATAAATTAAATGCACAGTAATCCGTAAGTGCTTTCGTTTAAACTCTGTTAAACTTCCTTAGACAATTCACAAAACATTACATCACATTCTTTTATGTGCATGCTAATTACTTCATTAGACCCCTTATTAATTAATTATGCCCACTATCCTGCTTTTTACAACTATTACAAGTATTAAACTAAATTGTCTGATGAAGTTTAACAGAGTTTAAACGAAAGCCGCTTACAGATTACTGTACATTTATTTTATGTGAATAAAGTGTGTATTTGTTGCAATATCGAAGGACTTATTCATTCAGCTTGCTGGTTCCTAGTTCGGTTTGTTTTGCATTTCACAGTTGGCTTTTCGTATTTCATCAAGTATGATTATATAAATCACTGAAGAAATTAAAACACATTTATTGTATATGAATTCACGTAATAATGGAGTGAATAACCTAGCCACAACTGGTATCTGATCGAGTAGTAGTAATGCTATTAGATATATTTATACCAGAAATTATTTACTTAAATACTTCATGTATCTGCTTCTTCCTTGTTCACATTGCCTAGTCTATAACATAGACCACCTCTCTGGATAATTGACAACTCCACTAAAAAGAAACTGAGTACTACTTAACTTTGCTATGGGCAAAGCAACTGATAATTCAACTAAGCAATTTTGATTAACAGAGATGTTAGGGGCAGATAATATGTTTTCAGAAGGTGCAAGTCTACCGGTAACAAAGCCAGTTTTCTTAATGTCTGGATATGCTGCTTGTGCAAGTTGTGCCACTTTCGTTCAATACTTATTTTATAACTCCATCTGTCTTTGATAACCATGAAATGATTCTCAGAAGGGGATGTAACTGGAAATTATCCTTGGATTCGATTCTTGATAAATGTATTTCTCATTCACTACAGTCAAATAGTGATACTCAATTTATCAGTGTATATGATCTATTTGAACCTTAACAGGCTTTATTTCCAATAGGGTGGTTTTACTTTTTTCATTCTTTCTTAGATCTTGTTCAAGAATTGACTTTTTAATCTCAGAATTGTTAAACCTGAATCAGCTTAAAGTCTAGAGATTTATATGATAGTTCATTGATATAGACCAACATCAGATCTTAACTCAAGCCTGAGATTTAATCCACATCTATTAAAAGAACAAGAGATGGCTGATGAACTTCTTTTCTCAATTCAATTATACTTTTTAGAGCAACATGACAGTAATATATAATTTGCTGAGAGATCAGTGCATTAAATCTCTGGTAAAAGGCATCTCATTAATAAATCTATATACTTTGAAAAAAAAAGCTTAAATTTTGGGAAAAACAAATCTCCTTATTACACAACGAACTTAGGAAATATTCTAATCAGAATAAGTTTGATGTTCCCACATCAGAGAAAAGCTGCTGAATGCATCAAACCACTCTCTTTTTGAAACAAAATCAGAGCTAAACATGCATAAATGTAGCTTGTGAACAAACTGGTTGGCCCTGAGCCATTTGAGGTAGATAGATTATTTAGATAGGTAGGTAATAAAGGTGAGTTTTATGTGGGGGGAGAGAGGCTGCGGTGTTGGTAAGGAATGAGTTGGGACCTTGGATGGATAGTGAGTTGGAGAAGGGTTAACTTGGAGGGAAGAGGGCTGTGGAGGAAGTGGAGTAATTGTAAGGAGCGGTTAAGGTATTTGATGTGAGTTAAGAAGAGCTGGGAAGTTAGATTTTTCTATAACCTTGCAGCCTACCCCCCTCACTTTTTGATTCAGTGAAGGATTTTGGATTATTTCAGATGTGGATTGGTTGGCTGGCAGAGAACAGGTGTGGGCTTGTCCCTCTTCTGTTCCCCCTCTGGTGTTGGGTTAAATTTGGAAAGGAGACTGGGTGGGTATGGAAGTGAGCGGTCATACACTGCTTTGGATAAATAAGAGTAAGTGAGCTGGTGAGGCAACAATGCTTACTTTGGGGCAGGGTGAGCGGGTTATGCTGCCCTGTTAAACTGATATCTGGGTGTTGTGTTAATGCTGTGATTAATAACGTTTTGGTTAATAATGTTGTTCAATAAAGCTGTGATTAAAAAGATTGTTCAATAAAGGTCATGATATGCTATTTTATAGTGGTAGGTTTTTACTGAAAGGGATCTGGCAATAGGAAGATAGTGCTTTCAAACTGTACAGAGAGCTTGTTGTCATTCAACTATGCGTTTAATATTTCCAGTATAGTGAACAATAGCCAACTTCTGGTTCAGCTCTAAGATATTTTGTCAGCTGTGTACAATGCAAACATTAAGATTTGTAACTCTAATAAACTCCACAAAAACACAGACAGCATTATTTGTTTATATTTGATGGGTATAAACCTACTCATATTTCTGATAAGTATAATCTTAAGAAAGCTATTACTTTGAAAGAAGACAGAGAAACTTTATCAAATATAAAACAAGGAAAACCTCTTGGATCTGACATCATTGATCTTCTCTTTACAAAAGATTCAAATTTCAACTTGGAATTGTTCTCCCCAAGTCATATAACCACACTAAGTTGCATAATCTTACAAGACAGCATTCAAAGACTATTAAACTAATCAATGAGTGTAGCAGTGCTTCCAAATATAAACTTAATATTAGAAAAAATCTAAACTATTCCAAGTTTCTTTCTCCAGTAATTGATGATAAGTGTTTTGATCATTCAGTTTATTTTATACCAGAAAGTGTTTGCATGCATCATGTTGTACAGAATGAAAATTTATTACCCATCTATATTTTTAAAGTGTCAAAAATTCCCTGTAGCTTCATATCCATAATTATATTTGGTTTTATTTTTTTTTTGTGTGTGTGTTTGCTTGTTTATTATTATTTTTTCAATTGAGAGCAACTAAAATTTTTACTCTTAGACAAATTATTCTGAAAAGTGCTTGTCTTTTAAGTATATGTGTGCGTGTATATAGCACAATTGTTATTTCAATAAATTATAGTAAATTGTATACCTCTCTTGGTATCCTCATTTAAAATATGACAATATAATTTAGGACTGGGCAGAAATATGGAAAAATGCCTACCAGTTCTTATTATACTAAACATATATTCACCAAAACTTCATGATGTATTTACTATACATCAGCAAGTAAAATTGCATCCAAAATACTCAATCTTGGGATATAAACCTCTCCTGGAAAATAAATAGAATGGTTTTGAGGGCTAGGTATATCTCTCAGGGGATACCACTGCTCTGGAACAGATCCCCCATCAACTTATACAAAGTGCATCCTTGTCCTTATTCAAGCACAACTAAAATCTATAGATGGGAAGCATCAAATGTAACCTAGGACTGCTCTCTGTACTACTAATTGACAGAGGTATCTCCTAAATGGTTAATCCCATGCATGGGACCCCTGAAATTATCTATGGTATGATCCAAGTTATTCTCACTAGGGATAATGTAGAATTATTGGTAAAGCCTATCTGTAACCAAATGGGATAAGTTATTTTGAGCACAACAAGGGGAATTGTCTAAGCTTAAAATGGCCCATAAAAGCAGCTAGTCTAGTACTTGCATATAAACCTACTGCATATTTTATGGTCTTAATATGAAATCTGCGTAAAATTTTACACTTAATCTTTTATTTTTTTTTTATATTACTAGCAAGCCTGACTGCAAAGTGTTTAAACATTTACTAGGTTTTCCTATTTGGTGCTATTATTTGTATTGAAGCATTCCTTTAATTTATTTTCAGCTTGTTATTTTCGCAAAAAAAAAAAAAGGCTGAAATTGGAAAAATATTTTACTTATGCTGAGCATTTATTAAAACAAAACTTTTTTTTTTTCTTAGAAATACTGTAAAAAGTTAAAGAGATACTGAAAAATGTCCTAATTTCTGACTTAATCTTAGCAGTGTTTGTATACTGTAACAGAAGTTCAAACATTTATCCTCTCTCTCTTTCATACAGTATATTGCTGCAAAGCAATGCGGACCTCACATCCCACTTGATATGGTGTATTTTAATTATTCAACATTGCTTCACTTCTCTGATTTTCTATGTTCCTTGAATGTTAGCCTGGGTGTACTAGGTACATTGGGTCAAGTCTGCTTGTGTCATGTCTTTTATAATTTTATGACACACTTTTTGTACTTTATATTCATTTTCTACAATTTTTATGCATTATTTGTTTACATCTATATTACATAATAGAACTTTTAAAAGTTCAAACGTCATATGGTCGACACCATATGAATGAACTTTTAAAAGTTTGAAAATGTAATAAAAAAAATAAATCAAAGAAAAAAACTACCTGAACGGTTTAAGCAGGGGGGGGGGGCAAGCCACCCTCCACCCCCCCCCACATCCCCCACTCTTTAAATATACCAACTCTGAGATTGCACAACAGTGCAGAAAGGTAAATCTTCCCATTCCACACTGTACAGAGATCTCTGTTGAAATGTTCAAACTTTTAAAAGTTTGATCATATGATGTTGACCATATGACGTTTGAACTTTTAAAAGTTTGACAACGTGGTAGAGACCCATTTGTTATAGGGCTATTTGCAAAATTATTATCTCATTTCTTATATTTTGCCAACAGTTTATATTTTTACTGTGCGTGCCATGATTTAAATATGTCCTGTATAGTATAGTTTCAATTTACTGCAGTATCCTTTTGGAGCTAACAATAAAAATTAAGATTTTCAAAAAAAAAATAATGATTCTGCATGAAAAAGAAAGCCAAGGGAACTTACTGTGGCATGATATTTATAAGGTTCTTAGTGCCCATTACTGGAGGTTACAATCACAAAAAAATTATTCTGGAAAATAAAGTTATATACACACATTGTTTTCCATTTGCTAGTTAAAAAAGACTGCAGTTAATCAAGAATGACTTCTGGCACTGTCTAGTAAGAAAATGGCTTGAATGCCGATTATGGGATTATCACAGGTGGTGAATTATAGGCTTTAGATTTTATACTGAAGAGTCAGGGACAAATGTATAATATCAAGGGTTGGACTACAGAGAAAGTTGTTAGGATAAAATAATTTGTGCTGAAATACACATGCACAGTTTTTAATATGTCTTTAACAGTGGTTGTGTGCATTATATAGTGACAGAAATCCTCACAGTTTTGGATTATTTTGATGCTTTTTATAAGGGGCATAAAAATATGTATGTAGCATTAGGAACATTCCTAATGGATGACACAGACGAGAAATATGCAGTCAAGAATATTGTAACAGGTAGGAGTCTAAGCAAACAGGAAATGCACAAATAGTGAAAGCGGCAATTTACTAGACCCATATCAGACTGGGAAAATAATAACGATCAGAAACACTGGTATTACTGGATGTGGATTTGTGAGATGTATAACTATGAGCAAAATGGTAGGAAAGTTATCTAAGATTCAGAAGAATCTTTAGGGAAAAAATCAGTAACAGTCAGAAAGATACTGCGAGGATAATGACTGTAAAATATTAAAGACGCTGAACTGTAGGAGCTTGGTATTGGGACGTATGGGGTGGGAGGAGTACTTATTATAATAAACTGTCAAAACTAATTAACTACTCCTCACTTGAATTTCATACTAACTCCGGAGTGCTGTAACTCATGCTGTTCTTGTGATGTGAAGTTTTATTTCATTTTTATTTTTTCATAATGAGATGAATTTGATATATTCTGCCATTTGATACATTCTCCGCATGAAGCCTGATAAATATTTTAAAGCTATCATTTGGACTGGAACTCCTATGTTGATGCCTGCCTTGCACCTGACAGCATCAGTAGTATTCATTTTAACAGCCTGCAGTTTCTTTCCCATGGGATTACAATTCAATCTTTTTGAGGCCTAGCAGAGCATCCCATGATATCTTCACTAAGCTCCTTTTAGATCCCTTGTGCTTGAGCTTCCTGTTTCTGCTGCTTGAGACCTGCATTGGTCTGAAATTCAAATCTGTTTGATTTTGTGCTTTCACCTGTGCTCTTCTGCTGAGCCTCATGGTGTATTTTATTACTATCAGTATGATGCTAAAACTGCATTTGTCTAAAAACCAGCTAAAAGAATGTGCTTAATATCAGTTTTCAAGAAGCATCTTTCGTAACGGAACAGTTTCATTGCAAGCATGTCTTAGCATTAAAGCTTCATATGCGTGGTTTTTGCTTTTATTATCACAGTAATAGTAACCAGATGAACAAGCTGATTTCATTTATCAGCAAGTATTCAATTATAATGACCAATACAAAAACAAAAGACTAACAAGGAGTCACTATGGAACAACTAATGAGATGTAATTATCGGAAACATGTATGCATTACTATTTTGATAATGAGGTAAATCCACTATACACAAGCCTCTTTTTAGGGGATACCATGCTGTTCTTTGTGGTTAAGTGACTTGCTCAGAGTGAGCATCACAATGTAAGTAAATGGAGGATGATGGTATCAAACCCTGGACTACAGTATAAAACTGATTGACACTGTAGGCTCATTAGCACTAACTTCCAGATTTAAGAATACAAAGCAAGTTAAGTAGTAGCTGTCAAAATCGTACTAAGGATTAAAACGACATGCTATTGATGGGTTTTTTTCTAGCAGATCTTAGTTTGAGTCCTGAATTCTGTAGTAGCTTGCTGCATAAATTAAAAAAAAAACAACAAAAAAAACAAAATTAATTAGCTAAACTAAAGTGCTTGGGTTCCTCATTAAGCATGGCACTTATTCATCAGTGGAAATGCTTGTAAAAAATAATATTGACAGAATTGTGATGCATCTTTGTGGAACTTTGTGAACTTCCACCTAACTCTATCTTCAGTAAGTCACGTCTAAAGCATAGGATAATAGCATCACTTTACACACTTTTAATGTATTATGTGCAGGATAACTAACAAGAGAAAATTCCTTTGATATACTGGTTATCTCATATCAACAGATGCTGCCTATAACTCCAGAGACACTTCTAACAAAACTCCTATACCCTGTGGGGGAGAGAACCTGGAAACCCAACACCAAGGAAGTGAAGGAAACTAAAAGAATGAAGAAAGCCCCGGTAGGCATACAGCAATGGCAGTCGGAGACAAATGCTCACCAGCAGTAACCATGACATCCAGAAGCTAATATGTCCATATCTGATTGTAAACTTTGTTTGTCTTCTTTATACAAAATTACTAAAAGGACTGAAGCTGAAATGGACTACTCCCTGCTGAAACAAAAACTTATAAGTTTATGGCCTGCAACTACAGAAAATAAAGTATGAACGTGCATAATTACAGCAAATCTTTAAACACACTGTATTACCATTAAAATAATTTCGTAGGGAGGAGCTTTGTCCTTGAATTCCTGTGTGTGTGTCTGTGTGTGTGTGTGTGTGTGTGTGTGTGTGTGTGTGTGTGTGTGTGTGTGTGTGTGTGTGTCTTAGAGAGGGAAAGAGATGCAATCCCATAGCTGTAATACTTGTATATATGCAAACTCTGAACAGAATATACCATGGAGTACACATATATATATATTTGCTTGTTGCACATTCATTCTCACAGTTCACACAATCACACCTGAGGTCCATATAATATCATAATATCAGCAGGAATTTGGGGTTGACAGTCTATGGCTTCTGTAATCATTACTTTGCACAACACTGACCTCAAAAAAACAGGTACTCACAGACCAGTCATTCACAGTAACATCAGCCCAAATAATACATTCAGCTCCTAACCCCTCACCCCATCCAGCTGCATCAGGAGCAAACCTGCAGTACTGCATTTGTGTTTGCTAATTATCTACCCCTCAGTGGTAGCTCACTACAGAATAAACCAAGAACTGCCCTCAGCAAGTGTCCCTGATCTCATTTTGATAGCTGTTTAAGGTGACTTGTGTGTGTGTGTGTGTGTGTGTGTGTGTGTGATCTCATCTTGAAATCAACCTCCCCCACACACACCTGTATACCTGCATTTACAATTAAGTGTTAAGTTTTTCCATGTGAAAGGTGAGCGATGAGTTATAGAAGTTAGTTCTGGCACACAGACCGGTGGTTGGTTTCAGACAGATGGTTTCAGCATACAACATACTGAAACATGATCATGACATGTCAGTGCAATTTACCTGTCTCTATAAATCTTTGATCTGATAAACCCAAACATGGACTTCATTTTCTTGTTATAAGCAATTTTGGATGAAAGCTTGTGAAATGAATAAACCAGTAAGGTTTTATGATTCATGCCTATCCCAATGCTGGAGCTATAAAATCTATTATTTTAATTCAAGAAAAGTGAAAATGAGAGTGTAGATTTTTAAATGTAGTAAACCAAACAGATGTGTGTGTGTGTGTGTGTGTGTGTGTGTGTGTGTGTGTGTGTTTGTGTGTGTGTGTGTGTGTGTTTGTGTGTGTGTGTATACCTATATATATATATATATATATATATATATATATATATATATATATATATATATATATATAAATATATATATATATATATATAGAGAGAGAGAGAGAGAGAGCTATCTTGCTTTGATATTAACTTACCTGATAAGGCACTGTATTCAGTTTATAATTTAATCATAAAGACTGCTAGTGACACCAGGTTTAAAAAATGGTATAAAGGAACCAATTATCAGTTCTAAATTGTTCCTGTTGCTATAGAAACTAGCCATGGGATGCCTTGCATCACAAAATTAAATACACAAAAAGTGTCTCACCAAATCAACAAAGTGATTGCCCCACTTCTCAAAAAAAAATTGCAATTCACTTTCAAAATTGTCATGCATATATGCATATTCATGCAAACAACTCTCCATCTGTTCCAGTTAGGGTATCAGAAGTCATTCTGTAACCAGAAAATTCTCAGCACTAGTCTGCTATTACTTTATAATAAAGCCAGACTTAAATTCTTGTCATGCATACAAACTTTTAACACTTTATAATCATGATACCACACAGTGCACAGCTACATGTTCATATCCAACACAGAAAGCAAATATCTATATATTTAGCAATATGAATGAAAGGAAAGAAGGATCATTCTACCATTGGGATTGTGACATAACCATATTACAGTTTCTCAAGTGGTTGATAAAACCTTTTACTGTAGAATACACGCCTAATCATACAGCTAGTTATATGCAATACTTTTCACGTTTCCATGATCCATCTTCACCAAAACTAAAATTATTTTGTAAGCACTGTGACTGAAGTCTGTGATTAATTGTGTAATTACTATCTGTATTCATTAGATACTGCAGACAGTAGCTAGCTTTGACTCATCTGTCATGTCTACTTGTCTCACTGCATTATTCTGTAATGTGTCACATATGCTGTATGTCTAGGCAAAACGACTAGAATATACTGAAGGAGCATTAAAACCCAAGTCATTTAAAAATGCTGGAAAACAGCAACACTTCCATAAGCCAAAGGAGAGTAGGCTGAAGACGTCAGGTCAGGAAACACTTTTCTTTCAAATATCAGAAGACACTGACTGGCCCAAAAAGGACTGAAATGTATTCAGGAAAAGAAAATATTTTATAAAGAGGGATGTAGTGACATGAAAGCTGATGAACAGGGTGCTGTCTTATTTATTTATATCTAGTACTATAATGTATTCAGTTGATGAAGGATAGTCATTTTCAGAACTGGCACAATCTGATTAATAGCAAGAAATCAAAATATATGGGAAAAGTATGAGAACAAATTACCTTTCTATTAAAGTGATAGTCTGACTCATTGCCAGTTTCAAATGACAGCTTGTAAAATTCATTAGATGAATGTTAATCAACATGACAGAGTGCAGTCAGTAAACTAACAATTTATGTCAAGCAACAAATCGTGCTTTACATTTGAATGATTACTTACAACATTCTACTCGTCTGTGGAACGTGACAAAACTGGGAAGCTAGAAGAAAAAAAAAACTGAAAGCCATTGGCTGGAGTGGTGAAGAAAGTGAAGATTTGCTGAGTTAAAAGTTAATTAATTTTGTGTATAATCTTTATATCCATGACCATAATTAAAAAAAGCAAAAGAAACAGAAGTGAAGATATATTAAAACAAAAAAACAAAAAAAAAAAAAACAGAAGGTAACTTTTAAAAGTGATGAATTGGTGTAGAAGCTCCAACGCGTGGTCAGGAAGGCTACCACAAATTTTTATCTCAAGGCAAGTCAGGATGAGTAAATTAATAAACTAATTTAGACAATAGAATTTTAGTAGACAAAAAGAAAAAAAAAACATTGATTTTTTTTTCTGATGTTTAAAACTGAAGTAAGGAAACAGCTAGAACTGATGAAGAAAATAATTAATTTTAGTTTGTTTTCAGCCCTTCTGTTTATATGTTACTTTGTTTAATCATAAACAGAGTACACATTTATTATATTAATCCACTTCCAGTGGAGTTAATAATTACTCAAGAGTTGTTTTCTTCCCTGCAATATTACACTGATGTAGTTTAGATTCCGGATACAAATTGTCATCTTTCAATTTTTGCCTTGCACTTTCCTCGTGAAAATTCCACCGTTTTTTCTTTATCAGTTCTGAGGAAGATTTCAGTCCACATGATACAGTCAAGACATAATTTCCAATAGTTTTTCCTATTGTTCATCAACCAAATTTTGCATCTTTAGACTATCATGCAGAGATAAGTATTGCGCCATAAAGTACATATCAATATAAGTAAATCTTTTTTTTAGAGTCATTTTTTTGTGAAACCTTTATAAGAGGATTGGTTTAATAGTAATATTTTACATGACAGTTCAGAACATTTTGAACCAGTAAACTCTATGATACTGCAACTGTGAAGTATTTTTATTTTTTTTTTTTTAAGTACAGCTTTTAGCTCCTAATAAGAAATTAAGTTTGCTTCAATATTCAGCTACACGTATACGACATGCCAATCTTATATTTTTGTTGTAATAGACAGATAGTACTGAGAAGTATACATAATTTCAAGTAATGTATCTGCAAAACTGCTATATTATCATGAATGACTTGGAAAATCTTGCACAGACTAAACCACAAACTGATGTTTGAGAAAACAGTGACAATACCTGCAATCTTGATGTATTGTTTTTATGTCCAACTGTTTGTTTTATTCTTGGTCTTTCAGAATGAATGAATGTTTATATAATAAAATCATATTATGCTCCCAATCTGCTCTTTCCAAAGAGGAAAGCAAGGGAACCAGAATCTTTGTAGTTCTTGATGATATTATCTACAAAAAGGGTGACCAAACTGAAAGTCTTTCTATTAAATCAGGAAAGAAATTTTAACAGAAACACAAATCAGCTACAAGTAATGCCTTCAGATTATTTAATAAACTAAGATTTATAACTCTGTTGTTAAAACAGAATCTCTTGAAGGATACTGCACTGTAAATGGTTTTACTGGGTTTATTTTTCCATTAGCTTGCATCAATTCTCAAAACCACATAGGTCTTAATGGCATTTTAGTACATCATCAGTATATTTGCAGAGGTATCTTAAAGTTATATTCATTAACTGATTTATGCTACAAGCATTATTAATTCCTAACATCAGAATATAGTAATAATAATAATAATAATAATAATAATTATTATTATTATTATTATTATTATTACTACTACTATGGGCCATATGTGGACCTTGTGGAACATCATAGATCTTTCACCATGTGGAAGAACAAGTTTTTATTGTGATTCTAAATTTTCTATCACATAAACAATGACTGATGCACTGTGGTACATGCGTGTTAGTACCTAGGATTTTTAATGTAAGAATTATTTATTTAACATTTATTACTGGGAAAGTCCAACTTGGAACAAAGCCACTTTTCAGCAGAGGCCCGGAGAGAAATGCTCCAGATGTATGTCTTTGAAATGTGGGAGGAAATGTGAGCTCTGCACAGAAGGCACTCTAGCCGAGAATCAAACCAGAGAACTTTTTGCTGTGAGGCGATAATGCTACCGCTGCACACCACTGCACCATCCATAATATCAATATCATAAAGACAACTATGCAATGCAAATCACAAAAAGGACCATGTTATTGTAATCACAGAATCTTATAATGCCTGAGAAACAAGATTGGTTAAGGTCAAATCCAAGTAATTTGCGGCTAAAATTTTCAAACATGTCAGGGGGTGTAGGTTCAGGGGGAGGGCAGGGGGGGGAGTAGTCAGAATTGAAAGATGCAATAGTGTTTTTTTGGAATTATTTGAAATTACTGGTCTGCAATTAATAGTGCAGATTCTATTTCCACCCTTTTACTGGGGAACACATCAGCTACTTATAGGTTTATATCTTCATAGGTGTATACTAGGCTAACAACCACTAGGGCTGTTAAAAGGCTAGCTGTGCAACCAAAATTTGACCGACAAATTTGATTTATATAGCCGAGGGTTTACTGACTGCCTCTATCCATCAGAGTCATTGGAGCCAGACCAGGGGTAAATTTCCAATTACCTATCCATTGATCACAGTTGCACTTAAATAGGGATAGGGATAGGGAGGAACTCCACTTTGCATGGATGGGGAGCCTGTTCCAGAGAATGGAATTCTCTGAGAAACATATCTGTCTCTCCAATATGCCCTGTTTATGTCACAAGCAAAATTTAGGTCTTTTAATCTAGCAGTTATGATGCTGTTTGTTTTGAAGATCTCCAAAGGGTTCATCAAAACAGTGTCTTGCGATGCCTTGTATGTCGGGCATACAGAAGTCTGCTTGATACCAAGTAAAGAGACATGGCTTTGAAATGATCAGTATAGTAAATTGTGCATCATTCCTGTATTCTTTTTGTAAGGAACTTTAGTGAATGTTCCAGTTGATGCATGTCTGGTCAGCTACATACCGAGGGGGCATTCTACTCTATGATGTGGTCTGATGAAGTCCGAGTACAGTTATATGATGATTTCTCTGGACCATGCCCTTGTTATAAGTTGAGCAATATGCAAAGATTTTCTTCCTAGCTTGAACACATGTTGTTCAAAGTCTCTACATGAATACAGAGATCTCTGACTAGTGAATCAACATTTAAGGGTTTTTTGTTGTTGATGTAGTTACCCGGGGTGATAGATGTCCCAAAACGTACTATAATGCATTTCTTGGTATTGAGTTTTACGCCATGGCTTTGGCACTAAGCATTTGTATTAGACCTTCTTGAAGGGTATTCTCATCTTGGAAGGATTCAGTATCTGTTACCAGTTTGCAATCATCCGTGAACTTGGTTAGCCAAAGGCCTTTGACATTGGCTATGTCATCTGAGAAGAAAATGCTAATGAGGAATGGGCCCAGCAAGGAGCCCTGGGGGACTGGTTGCTGGCCTCTTTTTGGAGGTGGCCTCACTCTTTCTAACCTTCTGGATCCTATCAGTAAGCAAGCTAGCTATCTGGTGTGTTATAAAGGGGGTTATACCTAGTTCCCTACGTTTGTTTACAATTCCCAAGTGGGGTGTTGTATCAAATGTTGTAGCCACCTCTAGGTAGGCAATATGCAGTTTTCCCTCATCCATTGCCTTAGTTACCCTTTCAAAGAAGTCCAGCAGATTCAATAAGTATGACCTTCCTTTGACACAGCCAAACTGGGATGGATCCACTGGCTGGGGGTCTCCTATGTCCTTGTTGATAATTTCCATGAAAATTCTTTCCATGGCTTTCTAATATGAGTAGTCAGACTAATGCGTCTGTAGTTTCCAGGATCTGCTGAAGGTCCTCCTTTAGAAGTGGGATGAATGTCACAGTCCATCATTCATGTGGGACAAAGCCTATTTTATGACTATAGTTAAATGACTCCAGGGGGTCCTTATAAGTCATTCTTTAGACTATGCAGGAGGCATCCTGGGATGTTATCAGAGCTCATTAAGGGCATGCTCTTAGTTTTAGTGAGTGCAGCCAGTACATGCTCCCTTGTTATAGTTGGAGGGGGTATGCTTGAGGACATTTTTAAGGGGGTGGTTGGGGTAGGGAAGGGATAAAGCTGCAAATGAAATTGTACACTTTTAGGTTCATTATATAGCCAGGCTTGGTGAATGTGGCACCATTAACTACCAATTCAGCACACTGCTTTGTGCTGCCCTTGATGTTACTGATATGACTGTAGAAGGTGTTATGGTTATCTTTCATCTGGGAGGCTATCTTAACCTGATACTTTGGCTTTGCTTGGCCTAATTAGCCCTATTAGTTGCCTAGTTACCTTGGCAAGAGAGTTTACATCATTTTGGGAATTACCCTTCCTAATTTATGTCATAATTGTTTTTGTTTGGTTGTATATCCTGTTTAATTTGGGGATGACGCCAGAGCAGTATGTTTCGGGGTCTAGTCCTAGGCTTACTTCTGATAAGTAAAGCAGCTTCTATGGAGCCCTTGACATGGCTGCATAGAGTTTCTGAGGGCAATTCATCATAAGCTGCTGTGTTCTCTGGGTTTGTAGGGACATTGCGTTTTGACAAACCATCACTTAATAAAAAGTAAATTGGAATAGTTCCTGTTAGTGGTTTTAATGGGATTACAGAGTTACTTTTGATTTCAGAAACAGCTTCATGTTTGGACCTTAATAGGGAGGATGAGACATGGGGGGGTGCAGCAATCTCCCATATTTGTAAGGACGAGCACATTATGTTTGTATCAGTAGTGGGTATATTTACTCTTTGGTCAAGGTTGTTTATATTTACAAAGTTGAGGAATCTCTGTGCCTGTAGATTTGAAGCCGTCAGCTTCTTGGGACATGAAGGCTAACCTATAGCTGACTATGAAATGGTATGGGATTTAGTCTATGGTGATCTGCATATGAAGAAATTCCAACACGTCCTCCTGTTTGACCACCCTAGAGGAATGCCTGTTATTAATGTATATTAAGACACCTTCTCCTTTATCCCTTCTTTTGCAGTTACTAGTCTAAATGTGTGGAAAACATTAAAATGTTACACAGCTGTGGTAGTCTCTGCCACTTTAAGCCATATCTCAGTAACTGTACAGGTGTCTATATTCTCAAGTGTAAGGAGGGCTTGGAGACAGTGTAGTTTTTCATTTAGATTCCTGACATTGAACAGTAATACCCTGAGCTTCAGTTGAGATGATTTTAATATGTTGGTATGTCAGTTTGGCAATGCATAAAAAAAAGGCACAGTAGATGTAAATAACGTTGTAGCCAGTATTCAGGAGCATAGAGGGTAGCGGTGCAGACCTGGGCAAAGCAATGTAGTCTGTTAACCATGTCATCTCAATCTGACAAATGACACCTGAAAGACAGCCTGTTGTTGTAATCAATCATTGTTTGCTCATATTGTGGCATCACCCTCAGGGATGGTAATATTGTGCTTAATGCTAGCCTCATAATAGCCTGAGATGCACAATCTGAATGCTCTGTAATTTCTCTCTTCATATAGCCCAGGGAGGTACACCATCATGGACTATGATGGAATCATACTGGTACCTGAGGTGTAATACATGTGTATGTGCATGATTTAGCACATTGTAGCTCAGGATAAGCAACTAACAGTTATCTTCTCCTTATCTGGCCTGGTTAGAGGGGCATTGGCATATCTTATAGTGGACTCCGAGGAAATGTGTTTACTTGCCTTAGGGGCTTAGTGGTTGGAGCTCCACTGAGAGTGATAGCATGCATGGTGTTTTTTTCTGAGTAACTTTGGGCTTGCTGAGGCAAAGCTTTGACAATGGTTGGTCTAGGCAATCATTGTTTAGGAATATTGCTTTTACGTGCTTCAGCATACTTTAGTCTATGTGTATGTCATGTGCTATGTTCGGTGGGTGCTCTATGTGTAGTTTTGACAACCTGATGTCTCTTTGTATGCAAAAGATTAGCCCTCAGTGTTATTGTGTAAGTACACCTCTCATATACTGTGTCTGCTTCATTAAAGATTAAGTAGTTGTCGGTAATCATGAGACAATTGCTTCATTGTCTCAAGATGCCCATATCTGCCAAGCCAGCTGCAGAGAAGTTGGGAATTGTATATCCATACTGTCCAGTCCTTTGATTGGTGAGCTACAAGGGGGTGGTGTACTGGGGCTAAAAGGCTAGTAAGGGTCCTTTCTCAGTGCAGACTAAACAGGGGTGCTTTATTTGAAGCAGCTTATGCTAAGCAGTACTAAATTCTACTAACTATAATGTGTAGGTATTGCCATTTAACTTCCAACTAGCTGCTCTAAGCTTGTTGGCAAACAAGGTATTTATGTTATTTTTCCATTTTACAAGGAACAGTTTTATGGACCATTCTTCAGGGAAAATTTGCTTTCTAAGTGTTTACTACTATACTGGACACTGCTAACCTACACAAATGTGCAAAATTTATAGCAGTACAGAAAAAACAGAAAACTAACTGAGACCTCTGGCCAATGAAATTACTACACTACGAGTCTTTTTTTTGCATTTCCCAACAGACCAGGAAAACACGTCCAGCAAGAAGTTGCATAAACCCAGTCCACCTAATCTAAAAACACAGTAGATGAGACCCACAAGTGCAAAGCAGGAAACAGTAGAGGTTTCTCAAAATAAATTGTGTGATTTAGCGATCAAAGGTATTTAACTTTGCTTTGACACCACTGGATACAAGTAAGCACCACCTGAATGCAGGCTAGGACTCCAAGCTTTGGAAAATATGCAGCAAAGTAGGTTTACTCAAGAGCAATACTGGCTTTCTGGGTAGGCACTCAGTATCATGATTTTATGGAAAATAATGCATGGGAAGAGTACATACATAGCTTATATATCAGTTTATAGCAATGAAAAAGGGGAGGGAGGGACTTTGGAAATCAGATTACCAAAGGGGTGGAAGCCAGAGACACAGTCCTATAAATTAAAAACAGCAAAAGAGAGGAATGATTAAGTAGAGCAATCAGGCTAGCTATAGAGGCACCCAATTAAATAAAGGCAATATTAGAGCTCTTTCAGAAACTTTATCTTAACGTGTTAGTGGCAGATGGGGTAGACACAGAATGCAACTTTAAGCAGGTAACAGATAAGCGGAATGTAAAAACACTGAAACACAAACTGGAACAGAGACAATTCTCTCACTATTGACCTTCTACTACAGTTTAAGGCACAAGAACATGCAGACATTTACCAGTAACACTGTTTATGGAAGAACTGCAATGAAAAGTGACTAAGGCTCAAGATGTCTTAGTAGTACACAGTTCTGCCACAATTGCGAATTAAATTATAAGACTGTGGCTCAGCATGGTTTAAAATACAAATAGATAGCTTTTACAAGTAATTATGCTGAAAGAGAATAATACAGCAACACAGTATTCCAACAACTACTAGTTAAAATACAAGACTAAAGTCCCAGGACAAACTAAAAAATACAGACAAATGGAACAGAGCAGAAATATTCAAAGTAGTAGTAACACACAGTCCACTGAGTGCAACTCAAATATTTAAGCAGAATTTAAATACTTAAAATAATTTAATTTTCTTTCCTTTTTTGGTAAAGCTAGTTATTCACAGTTCCACACCTATCTATGTCTTCAAAGAAAGAGGACACTTAATAACTAGTCTGAGTTAAGTCATATATATATATAGTATGAAATTTCTTTTAAATTTCAAGTACAAACATTAGCAGCAGATATTTGTTCTGTCACTATAGTACCTTAGTTGTCTGTCAACAAAGTATGGGGCATCCTTCCCCCCTCATGTTGGGGTTCAGGAAGGAAACCAGGGAAATTAATATATTGACTAAAGGTAAACTGAAAAAACACTTTAGGTATAAAAGTGGGATTATATCTAAAAAAACCCTGTCACTGTGAAAATAAAAGAGTTACGATTCCCCACCTTAACAGTTTGCAACCAAATACTATTCTTACGGAGTTCAGAGCAATCATAAAAGCATTGTTCCATGTTAAGAAAATCAAGTCAGCCAGATGAGCTGGTTCGAATGGAGCAAGTGTTAGCCTGACACAAAATTAAGATCCCAAGGAGGCGTCATTAGTTTTCTTGGTGGTCTCTAGCAAAGCCTCTTTTAAAAACATTTTAACATGAGTATTAACTGAACAAGGCAGATGCTTGGGCAAACATGCTGAAATGGCTGAGAAATGAACCTTAATAGATCAGTAAGACAGGTCATAGGATAGTAACTCACGCACATATTGTATAAACAAAGAAACACTAGCCCTAAATGAGTGCTGGCATTGTTATCGCCATGAACTATGAAACCTTTAACATTTGCTTATATATGATTTTCTAGTAGCAGGCTTTCTTTCCTCCATAAGTACCTGCTAAAGCTTTTCAGTAAACAGACGCCTAAAGGGAATTAACACCCTATCATGCAGGCAATCAACTGAGGTTGCTTGGTGTCAGGGTATATCAAACACCCCTGTTCATGTGAGTGCATCCATTCTGTGAGGGAGCTTGCAGTAATTGCCTCTGAACAATTCCAAAACAAGTGAAAATCACTATTGTCTGGGCCAGAAGACAGTTGCCACAACGATCTTGTAGGAATCCTTATAAATCTTCACTTGAAATTTAAAAGAAATCCTGGATATCAGTGGAAAGGTGAGAGAAGCCTAAAGGAAAAACAATCCTTTCCAAGGAAAACAAAAGGTATCTGTTTCCCAAGTTTTCTTGGGTGGAGTCCTGGATTACAATGTTGCTTCTGATTCATCAGAGAACAAGTTAAAAGATCGAAATAAAGCACCACACTGTAGAACAAACCTCACACCACAAGTTCCAGGCCAGATGAATTCACTCAGTTTAGTACACAGACTGATTTATTAAAATAAAAAAAAACAGCAAAACTTCAAACTCTGAAAACGCTTTTCTGAAAGCCAAGGTGCCAGAGAAGTGTTACTTGCTCTTAATGCTATAAGAGTTTAAAGCTTTGCTGTTTACTTTTACTGCAGAAGTTATTTTTTTTATTTAGAGATATTTGATGTTTCCCTGATATGATTGCTCTTTTCACAAATCTAAGAACTGGAATTTGAAAAGATAATATGTGCTGGTGCTGGGATCGAAGTGACTTTGAATACCACTGTATCTTTCTCATGTGGAGGTTTTCCAGGGGTATCCTGAGAAACATACATGTCATCAGGTCTTAATGCTGAAGAATTCCCTTGCAGAGACCAAAGCCTAAGTGGAAACCCCTTCTGATATAGATCTATTTTTCCTATGGAAAAAATACTGTTTGTACTGAGTTATCCAGCAGACATCCCAGGAACACAATCCTGTGTGATAAAATCAAAAGATACTTTTGGATGTGGTCTTAGAATCCCAGCTTGTGTAAGAGATCTCTCTCACCCTAGACAGAGATTCCTGAAACAGTGAAAAAGACTGTGCAAACATATGCAAGATATCTAAGTATGGAAAAGGTTTGATACAGTGTACCCTGTAATGAGCTATAACTGGAGATGAAAACTTTGTGAACACTCTTGGGGCAGTGGATAGTTCAAAGATTAAGACAGAGAAAAGATAACAAGTTAAATATTTAAAAAACAAAGTAAAAAAAATGCCTGAAATCTGGATGAATGGTGAGTTGGTGATAAAAGTCTTCTAAATCTAGTGTTAGCAGTAAACTTAAAATGAGGAGGAAGCAATGGTATTTTGAATTTGAGCACTATCATAAACAGGTTTAGGAAAGAAAGATCTAGAACTGTCTTCCAGCCATTTTCTTTCTTTGACACAAAAAACATCCTTCAATAAAAACCTTTTCCCTACTGGGAAGGAGGAATTGTCTCATATACTCCCTGGGACAATATATGTTGTAAGACAGGGGGAAATAGAGACGTTTGGTCTGGTGGACCAGGAAAAACTCCTTGGAAGGGAGGAATTTTCTCCCACTGCCAGTTGTGACCATACTGAATGATCTTCAGAACCTATTTGTCTAGAACTATCTGCATCCAAAGAGAGAAATGGAGAGTCAGACTTTCTGGAAGAAATAAGGAACTAAACAAACACCAAGATACGCTGAAACACACCCATTTAATAGCAAAGCTTTCAGGTACAAACCCTTTATCAATACTCATACAGGTTACAAATAAAATCAAACATTTAAATAGAAGCCAACAAAGCACATGACCAGCAGCCAAAGATCATGTGATGAAAATTTGTGATTAAAAAAAATATATATATACATAAACTTTAAAATACAATTATTTCAGTACTGAATGTTGTAATTTCACTAATATAGGCTTTAGTGTGACAGCAACATTCAAACCAGGCATCTTGTCAGCTGAAAGTCTTAAGATCCATTCAAATTCTTTTAAGTCTAATAAATTGTTAATGTCACCCCCCCCCCCTCATGGATACACACACTCTATCAATAACGTGAAATCTAAACTTGTGTTGATTGCCACATAAGGATATATGTCTATATAAGGCATTCCTATCATTCCCTCTCCGTATCTCAGACTTATGCTCAATGATACGGTCTTTTAATCTTCTCGTAGTCTTACCTACGTAAAAACATTGGCAAGACGTGCATGTAGCTAAATATATCACATTAGTTGAAATGCATGTTGCCATGAGATTAAACTTGTATATAATCCCACTTACCGGATGCTTAAAGTCTAAGCTATTTTCTTTATCTATTATATCAGGGCAGCAACTACAGTTGAAACATTTTAAAGTTCCACATGTATTAATATTATTCACTTCAGTTGAATTTTTAAAATCCTTGTAACCAAGCTTACATTTAAAATTTGCCATGTTTTTATAAGAAAAAAGTGGTCTGTCTCCAATAATGGATTTAATTTCACTGGATGCCAATAAAACAACCCAATTTTTCTTTATAATGTTCCTTACAAACCTAGTCATACAACTATAAGTAGTAACATATCTTAGGGTATCACGATTTCCATGTGCTACAATATTTTCATTCTGGTGTTCATCCATAAGAAATAAAGGTTTTAAACCTAAATGCCTATTATTTATAGTGTCCATTTTAGCTGTTTCTAATACGCTGTCTGGATAACCACTATTTCTAAATTCATTAATGGTTTCATCCAGCTGTGACATGAAGAGACTATCATTCATGTTAAGTCTACATATTCTATTAAATTGTGATTTAACTATACCATTAAAAACATGTGATGCATGCATGCTGGTATAGTGAACATACCTGCATGCATTTACCACTTTTTTATGTACTGTAGTATACATTACGTTGTCCTGTATCCCTATTTTAAGATCTAAGAAATTAATGAACACATCAGAAAATTCTATTTTAAACTTTAAAAAGGTAGTGGATTCATTCAAAAAGTGTACAAACTGTAACAAATCATCCACATCACCTTTCCATATGAGGAAACAATCGTCCACAAACCGTTGGTAAAATAATATATTATTGACATATGGACTAGTGTCATTTATGACAAACTTCTTTTCCCATATAAAAAGTACCAAGTTTGCATACGTGTTAGCTACGGGCGTACCCATAGCAACACCAGTACTTTGCATATAAAACTGACTATCAAATAAAAAAATATTATTATTCAAAACTAGGTTTAATAATAAACATAATGTTTCAATATCCCTTGTTACAAACGTAGAAGAGTTGTTTAAAAACTCACAAATTGATTCTATCCCAAACTCATTAGGTATAACTGTAAACAAGGACGTTATATCTAAAGTTACCAGTAAAAGCCTACTGTTCTGCATTACATCCTTGCCCATATTATTATACCATGCTCTTAGTTTTCTAATAAAATCTGGTGTATCTTTCAAGATGGTATTACATTTTTCTAATAAAGGCTGCAACCTTCTATGTAAATAGACTGAAATAGGTTCAGTCAACCACCCCTTCCCAGAAACAATAGGTCTCATCGGTGCTTGAGATAGTGACTTGTGAATCTTAGGTAAACCATATAATTGTGGGACGACTGGACAAGGAACAGTAAAAAAAGGAAATAAGTCAAGTGTTATATCATTAGAAAGTTGTAAGTCATAAATTGTCATATTGACCATACTTACACATTTTTTCACATCAGCATGCACAATAGTTTTAAAAGCATCAGCATCATCTAACAATTTCAAAACTGCATTCTGATAATCTACCCTATTCATAATTACAGTAGCCCCTCCCTTATCTGCCTGCTTAATCACAATATCTTTATTACTTTGCAGATTCATAAGGGCTGTGTATTCCTCATAACTTAAATTATATGTTTTACTAACAGCATTATTTTTATTTTCATACAAGATTCGTAAGTCCCTCTCACAAATCATGGAAAGCAATTACTACTGGGGGGTTCACAGGTACAAAAGTACTACGCCTTTTACAAATACCAACATCATGGAAATCATTATTAAACATGAGTTTTAAGCTTAGATTCCTAACAAACTGTTTCAGCTCAATCAAAGCTCCCACAATATTGTCCTTTGAAGAAGGAATGAAGCTGAACCCTTTTTGTAAAAGGGAATAATGCACTTTTTCTAAGCACAAGTCAGTTAAATTTAAAGTACCTTGTGTAATTTCCAGTTGTTTCACAGTACAATTTTTGTCCAGCAAGCTTGGAACACACACCAAATTTATCTCATTACTTATAGTACGTGCATTTGCTGTGTTAACACAATCCAAACAGTTAAATAAAGAAGAAACATGAGCATCAGTGTGCTCTACTTGCGTGACATTTTTGCTTGTTTCTGTGGGCTGTTGTATTTGCGTTTGCCCACATTTACTAACTGCTTAGTCGGTTGTCTTCCCCTCGATGTAGAACGGCCCCTCACTGTTTCAGGTTGCTCTAATACAAAACGCTTTTGAAATATACTCGCAACTGTTTTGTTAGATAATTTATTAGTCTGTTTGGTAATTCCATCTGAATGGGGAGAGGCACAAGCAACATTCACTGCAACTGAAGCACTTACTTCTCTAATGCTTGCTGAAGTGGGCGTGTCACTAGTTGTTTCTAGTCTTTTATCAGCTTGTATGCTACAAGTTGCAGTTTCATTTAAAGGTGTAGTAGGAAAATCATCCAAAGTGTCTAAGGAGGCTTTCTGTCTATTCTGAGAACTAGTAACAAAGTTTCTTGATGTAGTCTGTTCTCTTGGCCAAGAAAAAATGTTATTATTTTGAAAGTCTCCCAAATCACGTAGTAACTTACGTTTTTTTGTAGCTTGTATTCGTTCTTCCATCAACTGTACTCGATCCAGCATCTGCTGGTAAGACCCATTTAATGAGGTGAAACAAACAGCATTAAGAATATTATCTTCTAACCCAATGATTTCTTCCTTCAGCTGTTTTTCATGATCCAGAAAGAAATCATTCATAAGGTTCATGTAGTCCAAGCTGAGTTTTATGTTCATTTGTTGCCACTTTCTCAACAGCTCTGGATAAGTATTTCCATATGAGGGCATTTTCAGAACTCTTAGCCCTCGGGGAACAATACCTTTATCCAAATAAGCCAGAAAACTAAAACGCTGCCATTGCAAACGTTTAAATATACCCACTTTTCTCTCCAACAACAACAAATTCTTGTTAAAGTCTTCCACATGGCTCAATTCCATTTGTTCAAGTAATTCAAGATTTGTAGCAATATTTCTAGAAAAAACTTTTAGGAGAGGATTACTCTCATTCTCCAGCAGCAACTTTAAAGAACTCATGATGCTGCTAGAATGGCTGCTATGGCTTCAAAAAATGTCCAACGTATAAAACAGCAAAAAATATAAAATAATAGTCCAACCAGCTGCCAACGATAGAAACAAGCAATAAACAAACACCAAGATACCTTTTTAAAGTTTAAAATAGAATTTTCTGATGTGTTCATTAATTTCTTAGATCTTAAAATAGGGATACAGGACAACGTAATGTATACTACAGTACATAAAAAAGTGGTAAATGCATGCAGGTATGTATGTTCACTATACCAGCATGCATGCATCACATGTTTTTAATGGTATAGTTAAATCACAATTTAATAGAAGATGTAGACTTAACACGAATGATAGTCTCTTCATGTCGCAGCTGGATGAAACCATTAATGAATTTAGAAATAGTGGTTATCCAGACAGCGTATTAGAAACAGCTAAAATGGATACTATTAATAATAGGCATTTAGGTTTAAAACCTTTATTTCTTATGGATGAACACCAGAATGAAAATATTGTAGCACATGGAAATCGTGATACCCTAAGATATGTTACTACTTATAGTTGTATGACTAGGTTTGTAAGGAACATTATAAAGAAAAAATGGGTTGTTTTATTGGCATCCAGTGAAATTAAATCCATTATTGGTGATAGACCACTTTTTTCTTATAAAAACATGGCAAATTTTAAATGTAAGCTTGGTTACAAGGATTTTAAAAATTCAACTGAAGTGAATAATATTAATACATATGGAACTTTAAAATGTCTCAACTGTAGTTGCTGCCCTGATATAATAGATAAAGAAAATAGCTTGGACTTTAAGCATCTGGTAAGTGGGATTATATACAAGTTTAATCTCATGGCAACATGCATTTCAACTAATGTGATATATTTAGCTACATGCACGTCTTGCCAATGTTTTTACGTAGGTAAGACTACGAGAAGATTAAAAGACCGTATCATTGAGCATAAGTCTGAGATACGGAGAGGGAATGATAGGAATGCCTTATACAGGCATATATCCTTATGTGGCAATCAACACAAGTTTAGATTTCGCGTTATTGATAGAGTGTGTGTATCCATGAGGGGGGTGACATTAACAATTTATTAGACTTAAAAGAATTTGAATGGATTTTAAGACTTTCAGCTGACAAGATGCCTGGTTTGAATGTTGCTGTCACACTAAAGCCTATATTACAACATTCAGTACTGAAATAATTGTATTTTAAAGTTTATGTATATATATATTATTTTTTAAACACAAATTTTCATCACATGATCTTTGGCTGCTGGTCATGTGCTTTGTTGGCTTCTATTTAAATGTTTGATTTTATTTGTAACCTGTATGAGTATTGATAAAGGGTTTGTACCTGAAAGCTTTGCTATTAAACGGGTGTGTTTCAGCATATCTTGGTGTTTGTTTATTGCTTATTTCTATCGTTGGCAGCTGGTTAGAAATAAGGAACTGCTATAGTGGAAAGGGGGGGACGGGGAGTGGCATCTTCCCATATACAATCATTCTGAGTTGACTGACTGCCTTTTGCTTAGGGGTTTACTGATTTCCTTTTGGTACCTGCTTACCGTTTTTAAACATCTGCTTGCCAGCATTCTGCCGAGATTGTTTATTTTATTTCTTGTCAAAATTGGATGAAGAGGTAGAAAATCCCTTGAAAAATTGGAAGAGGAAGACAGAAGAATCTGCTAGACTCACTGAATCGGTTTACCACTTTTATCATGTTGTTTGGTAAACTCTGCAGCAGAGGGCCAAAAAAAATAATTCCCTATCTAAAAGAGAATTTAAAATCTTATTTTTGTTACCATCTTCTAGCACATTCTGAGAACACAGCCAGACAAACCTCCTGAACACAGTACTAGTGACTACAGCCCTGGAAGAAGTATTTACAGAATCAAGGACATATTTTAAATCATGAGTAGTGAGTGATCTGTGAAATAGAAGAAACTAAACCACTCAGAGCAGATTTTTCTTCACAAGAAGGAATTGCAGGTAAAACATTCCTGATGTGTTCACAATTAGTCTGAATAAACTTTAACATACAGGCAATTCAAGACTCTGAAAATCAAAGTGTCAGAAGCGTATACTTTTGTCCCGCTCCCCTTCAATAAATACATCACACCGAATGACATTTGATGGCCTTTGTTAAACTTTCATAACATAGCTTTGATAATCAATATTTATTAATTACAACTGAGCATAGTATATCTGATTTTAACCACAGCATAAACATCCATGGGGGAACAGAGGAGGGCAAACCTGTCCCACTTCTCTGCCCTGCCCAGACTGATAAACTAACCACAATCTCCACCAATCCACCAAAAAATAGGGAGGGAGGGAGGGATGGTGGGCAGCATGTTCATGCCAAAATGTGATTCCTTACCCAGCTGCACTTGCCTAAACCCCTTAAGCCCCTCCTCACCCCTTACCTCATTTTCTTCCAATCATCCCTCCTTCCATTTAACCCTTTCATCCACCCCAACACCCTCTTAACTCCCACTAATATATTTATCTAACCACCTTCTAAAGATGTCCTTGGACAAATTGGTTTGTTGCCAAACCTCATTTGTTCCGATCTCCTTCAATAAACACATCACATCGAATGATGTTTGATGACCTTTATTAAACTTCCATAACATAGCTTTGATAACCAATATTTATTAATTACAACTGAACATATTATAGCTGATTTTAATCACAGCATAAACATCCATGTAACGTTAATCAGGACAGCGTGACTCACTCATCCTGATCCAGTAAGCAGCATCCATACCTACACTCACTTACTTTACTTAAGAAGCAATAAGTCAGGACAGAGTGACCTTACTCACCCTGACTCAGTAAGCAGCGTCCATACCTCCACTCACTTACTTTACTTATGAAGCAGCATCCAACAACTGACTTTATATACCATTTACTGAATTATACCTCCAACCAAATAAGCAGTGTCCTTATCTCTGCTCACTTATATTTACCACTTATTGCCTCCAGCTGCTCATTTTCCTTTCCCAGCTCATTGAAATGAACATCCAAACTCCAGAGGGGGGACAGAAGAGGGCAAGCCTGTCCTGCTTCTTCTCCCACCAGCCTGACCAGGTTGTTCCCCGTCTGTCCTACCAAACCTCCAACCTAACCACCCATCAAAGGCATAAAGCCAACCATCATTCAGTGTACGGCATCCTCTCTAACCAAACTGGATTCATGTCATCACCTCCCACAGCCGTATACTCTAAATAGCCAAAGTAGCCAATTGCCTAAACAGCTAAAATTAAACCCAATCCCTCTATAGCATAAGCTCTGTATAATGGGTAAACTCTCACTTACCTAACCACCAGTAGTAGCCTCACCATGATTCCCAGATCAATACCTACCAAATGCACCACTCAAAACTAAACCCATGGCAGGAGAAACCCCTCAAGGACAATGTTCCACCATAACTGTAAGAAGCCCAGTGTCACCCAAAACAAAACAAAGTCAACGACTTGCCATCATGCCTCACTGCTGCCTGTTTTTCTGCCCAATGGATATACTAATGACCACAATGTGATTTCCTTTCTTAATGGATCAATTGCCTAGCAATCCTGCCATTGAACCCACTATCCGTTATAAGGCAAGAAAGCATTTGGCAACCAAAAACCACCCTGTATATGCCATCAATATATCCATGGAGCAATAACCATAGAAACTGTATGCGAATGACCCCCCATATACCAATGCCAACCTTTGCAACCAACATACTTTGACAAAGGGCAATGTGCAACAATCTTCACCTTATCACCTCTACCCTTCCAGCATAAGCCCCTTCCAAAATTTTTGTAAATTACCATAACCCTGTCACCCATAGAACTGTAGTCATTGCATCTAAATCCTCCTTGACCAAGTCTGGAATTCCCCACCTCATTCACAAACATGAACCAAATAACTAAACAATCCATCACACCAATCTCCTACCCCCTGGTGACTGCAACACCCCTACCATATGCTTTACTTATAAAAGCTACCCTAGAGTCCTGCAATAAACATCTAATCCTTCTAACCCAACCTGACAAACCTCGGCTAACAGCACCATCAAACCATAGCACTGTCATATCAACCAAGTGAAAATGGACCCTATTGCCCCTGACTCCCTCTGCTAAAACTATGATGTCTGACAAATTGACTAATTCAAAGTTACAATCCTCATTCCAAACCTTTTCTGTAACTAAAGGTGGGAGCCGAAAGGTTACAAGACCCCCACCTTTGCCCCAAAGCTCACTTAACTAACCATCAACCCAACCCAATCCTAAAACTAACCCCCTTTTTGCAACTCCACCCCACCTATGTTCAACCCCCAAATCCCCTTAATGCAAATTTAACACCTGCTCCACCATGCTCCTAACTTACCCTCAAACACATCTGTCGCCACAGTAATCCCATATCATACAGCTCTTATTTACCTAAATGAGCACCTGAAATTGTGTCATTACCTGCGACTTCAATGCCTTCCCCCAATGTCCAGAACCTGCAACAGTGGCATCACCTGTCCAAATCCACTTCCTTCCAATCCACCAGCTGATGCAACTGTACTTCACCATCTCTGCCTGAAACTCTGTAGTTCGCCATCTCTGCCTGAAATTCTGTACCTTCGTCATCTGTAAAAGAGAAAACAAATTAAGCACCTTGCCGTTACAAAAAAAATGCAGTGTTTACAGGCGTCACTCAATCCACCCAATTATAGAGCTACCAATCAAATGCTCAACCCCATGGTAACAGAAATTATTCTCCTCTCCTAGAGCATTTAATCAGTAGAGGTGTGACACAGGTGCTTTCCAAATCCCCCACATTCTACAAGTGCGGTGGACACAATACAATTAAAGATGGGAATCAAACCCTTTACCCTGTGCATGCAACAATCACAGTACCACTATGCCCAGCCCTTACCAACTGCATTAAGCTAACTGTCGACTCTGGGGACTCCATAGCAAAATCCCATTATTAAAGGTAGCTGTAGAAGTCCATGCAAACTATATCTCCCAACCTTGTACATCAAAACATCTGGACAAATCCATAAATAAAAGTTGGACAACAGTCCAAAAGTGGATGCTTTGCTTATACTGTTCTTACAAGCCAATATAACTACTAGTCTGGTATTACATTAGCATGAATTTCCTGGAGAGTAGGAATTCAGAAGCCAACTGTCTGTCCTTATGTCTAACACCATTTATGAAAACAGTCTTGGAGTACCCTTGGAAAACCAAAAGGCTCTATACTAGTGCCCTTGCTGTTCTCCATCTTCATTAACGACCTTTATACTGTCATCCCAAAAGTCAGCTGTATCCAATATGCTGATGACTCTACTCTGATTTGCTCAGCCTCATCTCCAGTAGAGTTATGGTCAGCTACCCAGACCACCTTTAATACAATAGAAAACTGGCTTTCTGAACATCATCTGATCCTAAATCCCAAAAAAAACTAAAATGCTGTTATTTTCACCAACACGTAGGTCTACCGCTTTCACCTTTACCATAAAATCAAATGATGGCACAATAATCTCCCCTGACCCCTCTACAAAACTATTAGGTGTCATCATAGACAATAATCTAAAATTTGACCTACATGTTAACCAAACTATCAAAACCTTTAATAAAAAACTAGGGTCACTTTACAGAATAAAAGCCTTCCTAACCCCTCCAGCTAAAATTGCCATAGCTCACTCTCACCTTCTTTCAACCCTTCTGTATGCATCCCCTCTACTCTCGAATTTAAACAAGACTGTCCTTAACAAACTCTCAGTTTGCTACAACCACATTGCCAGGTTTGCCACTGGGCTGCCTTTTAGGACACATCATTGCATCAATCTAAATCAGCTTGGGTGGCTTGAACTACCCAGCCTAATCCAGTATAACCAACTGATTATGGTCTATAAAATCCTCTATAATCCGGACAATACTCCTGCACTGAAAAATATTATCACCCCCTATAACACTCCTAGACCGCTTCGATCCTCTAACAAACTACTAATTCAGACTAGCAAAATTAATAACACAGCCAGTGATTCTCTCTTTGCAAACTCTGTAAGTAGATACTGGAACTCTCTTCCAGCTGATATTACCTTACTTTCCACCTTAGGTCAATTTAAAACTAGACTCATACAACATTTGTCACTTAACTGGCTATGTCAATGTATCAAGCCTGGCTAACTCTCTCTAGAATGTGTAAAAATCTGCTAACCAGTTTACTGTGTAATTTAATTTAATCCTGACTTGCGCTCAGGATTAACTGTAACCTGTGAAACTTGTTTAACTTGCTTACTTATGTAATCTCTGTAAATAGTCTGTTTGTAATATGTAATGCTGGTATTATGTAATGCTGTATCTGCTTACCCTTGGAGCTTTTCTCCCCGGGCGTCCGCTGAAAATGGACATGCATCCAGTCGGACTATCCCAGTCAACAAAGTAAAATAAATAAATAAAACAGACCAAATTATGTATAAAAGACTTGGGCATTCTTAGCGCACCTCTCTCTCCTGCAAAATCTGTGCATGAGAAGTAAAACGTCTGCCTATCAAAGAAATGTTGCTAGCACATTCCAACCACAAAACAACTCACCGATACTCTCCATCCATACCTCTCACCTGTTAGAGCAAGAAATCGGAACCAAGCCATAACTAATTGCAGGACGAAGGCCCAAAACTAGGAACACTTTAAATGTTGCTCCTACAACTTTGAGATAACCAGTTTTGGATTCCCATGAACACCTGATGGGCATTAAGTATGAGACTAAAAAGTCTGTCATGACCTCAACCCACCCGATTTTTAAGTGATTTGCCACGCAACCACAGTTTTATGAGAAACCGATCAAAACATAAGGCCAAAATCTGAACATTCTGCAAAATTTAGTACAGCAGAGAGGTATGTAGCCCCATCCAGTACCTGCTATAACTAAATCCTCCCTAACAGATAGACAGGATCTCCTGCTAAACACAGATCCTGTCCATGTGAAACAAACTACAGAAGTAAAGCTTATAGGGAAAGTAAAACTTAGAGGATGCAAATCCCCCTGAGGGTCAAAACGTTTATTGCAAAGTATCTGTTTTTATGTCCCCACATATACATTTCAAACTTCAGCACAAGTCCTAACACCACATTCACTATAACCATTTATAACATATGGCCAATTAACCAATTCATAACAGAGGATCATTCATGAAAACACAAAATTAACATTAACAAAACAAGTAAACCTAACTCACCTATTTTCCATTACCATACATTTATATTTTAAATCAGACAACTTAATACATACCAGTGATACACAACATAACCTGTTAAACACGCTTCAAAGGTTCAGCAACCAAATCAACAGAGCCACTAGGTGGCAGCACAACCCCTTATCTAACATCCTATTTGTAAACTATTGAACATCAGTAAATGTGCCGCCCATCAAACCATGCACCCCAGAAGGTCCAGCACACTAAAAGTTCCAATGACTCAAAAGCCTGCAGCAGCCTCAAGTCAGCTGAGTCCTAAGCCAACTGTCACACGTGGACCAAGCAAAGACCTCCGCTGTCCCCAGCATCAGCACTGCACCTAACAAAAGGAATGCATGGAACCAACAAGCATAAAACAATTCTGACCTGCTGTAAAACAAAGGAGTGTAAAGTTTTCTTTACTTTTTTTTTTTTTTAACCAGATTACTTGGAGATTGCTCTGTATATAATTCCTAGGTGATGATGAATTGCAGACAGTATTATGCAAAAGCACAGAGAGTTATATTTTGTCACACATGACCTATCAGGAAACATTCAATTTTGCAGAAACATTTTCAATAACATAGTGCTCAGTGCAGTTATGGTTAGAGAAAGAAACACTATAAGTTAATCACCCTTCATCAACATGCACACATGCCATCAAACTGATAGCAAATTTCTCCAGTAATGTAGCTGGAATCTGCAGTTTATGCAAATGGACCGAAACAACATAGTAATTCCAGAAACTGTATGATGAATAAGAAACATACTAAGCCATGTGAGGTTGCTGGTACAACACACATGCGCAGGGGTACCTGTTAACAGAAAAACTACAGCCCGCGAAAAGCTATTTGTGACTGAAATGACCCCCATTGTCTACCTCACAAGAAAATCCCCAAGTTATAACAGTGAAAGGGTTTCCCATCACTTACAAACACAACGAGATGACCTGCCACCTGAGAACTACCCAAGGAAAGGACACCATTCCACAAGATCTCTAGCAAAACTGCTACTCTGAATCCAGTCTTCATTGACCTGAGCTGATCTCCTCCATTAACTATCTCAACAATTATCCTCTCTCTAATGCCGCCATATTTACATCCACTGATTACCACTGCAACAGTATAGCCTCTTCCCTTTATATATATATATATATATATATATATATATATATATATATATATATATATATATATATAGAGAGAGAGAGCTCTCTGTATATATATATATATATATATATATATATATATATATATATATATATATATGTAGATATAGATATAGATATATACATACTACATGAGTGAACGAGCACCCACATCACTGCAGCTCCCTTTCTGCTTAGGCAGAAATACTTAATGCAGAATCCTTGCTAACAAAGAGGAAACCCCCAGCAGGGTCAAAGAATCACAAGGCTTCAAAAGGGAAGCAACACCACATGCATTCATCAAGGCCTATCACCATGAACCATGAATGCAAAAAAAAAAACTCCTGCTGCAACTCAACCTTATTTTAACAAATGACTATAATGTGTATATTTAAGATGGCAAAGAGTGTGAAGGACATTATAGAAATGTTTAAGCATTTTAAGGAATACACAGAATCAAACTAAGTATCCTCATTCAAGGGTTATATATGTAAGAGAAAATGGGATAATTTCTGAAATCTTAACATAAATGGCCCAAGAAAGATACAAGGAGTATATTTTTTTTAAGAAAGAAAAAGTAGTGGGTAACTGCAATAGCCTTTCTGACATGATAATAAGTTCAAAAATAGTAAGACAATCCAGGAACACATGGGATATATAGCATTATGCTGAATGATAAAGAATAAAAAAAATATCTGCTGTAAATTGGCAGCTTATCCAACAGGCACAGAAACATGAAGGCTGTCTGGGACAAGAAATTCTTCTCTGCCATTATTTTTCTATGTTTTTCCATTGGTAGGATCTTAACGGGCCTGATCTCACTTTTCTGTCAAATACTGGTTGTATCTCAATACTGTAAATCTCTTTAAAGTTTTCATTTAATCGACAGTTAGTGATCATTGGCATGCACAACCACAGCTTGCGGAGGAAGGAAAACACAATCCATACTCTGAACAGCAACAACAGTCCTTCTACCACAGTTGCGCATACCCCAAACTGTTAAAGTCAACATCCCCTCCTCCTCCTGCTCTACACAACCATGAAAGAAAGCATGACCAGCTGTACCACCCACCACCAACAGAATGAACAGGATTATTCACCCATAGAGACCCTCGCCATCCAGAACCAAAGGCAGCTCAGCCACTAGGCATCTTTCAACATGCAAAACACTTCAGCTAAGTACAGGGAACAGTTCACCATTTCAGAAGGCCCCACTCTCCAACCGACTTGCATCACCACCTCCCAGAACAAATCCTGGCCCCAAACACCAAACTGTAAATGAGCTCTAAACCTCCTTGACTCCAAAATTGGGAGAAATTAAAGAGCTCTGCCACACACAAGGCCAGAACAGATGGCCTTGCATTACCATGCATTTCCAAAGGACAAGAAGTCTAAAATTCAAATGACCAACATCCTACAGAGAACCCAGTCCTCCCTGACCCATCACAAACTCCAACGGACCCCACATTTCATAAGTATCAAGGAAGGGGGGGCCTTTTAATGACTGCAAACTTTAGCCAGTTGAGAACCATGCCCTAATGTACTTATATGAGGCAACCATACCATCTAGAACCACTCAGGTCATCATGGCTGTAATACTTGCAAGTTCATGCCAAAATGTGATTCCTTACCCAGCTGCTCTTGCCTAAACTCCTTAAGCCCCTCCCCACCACTTACCTCATTCCCTCCCAATCATCCCTCCTTCCATTTCACCCCCATCCTCTTAACTCCCACTAATATATTTATCTAACCCTCGTCTGAAGATGCCCCTGGACACATTGGTTTGTTGATAAACCTAATTTGTCCATTACTTATCATTTAATATCCTTGTCAGAAACAGTAGGACTGGAATCAACAAAATGGTTAGTAGCAGCTGGGTTAACTAAAACTGTAGCTGCTGGGTCATATTTGGGATGATGGTAAGAAAAATTGAAGGACTGAAGGACATTATACAATCTTTTTGCTTTCTTAGGAGCAGCAGACTGGCTATCAAGGAAATTACTGGTTGTGACAAACACATCATCCAATGCCGACAGCACTGGGGGATGAGTATTGGTTTTGGAAATTCCATTTGTAACAGATCATACGATTTTCTGAAGAACTGAGGAGTTCTCCCATGGAAACACTGGCACATTCTGGAAACAGTATCAGAGAAAAGGAATCCTTCCCAATCAGATTAAGATATCATGCTCTCCTCTGAGTCTGAGTCAGAATTCTGAAGAAGAAACATGAATCTATCCCTTTATCTTAATCTTCAATCTCTTCAAGAAAGAGGAATCCCTTTTCCTTTACCAGAAACTACCTTATAAGAAAAACCAATCACCAGAACAAGACCCTGAGCCCGACCTAATAAAGTACTTTTATTCAGATGGATGAATGACTTGTATAGGTGCAGATTCATGTTTTGTTTTCTTTCTTTTATTTTTGACAAAAAAATTTGGGCAAACAGCTTTATTAATGGCAGCGCAGCATGGCATCACCAGCTTCCCAAGGGATGAGCACAACATTCTGACTAAACAGGGGTAACTTCTCTACCCCTTTTACCAAGACAAGTAAGAGTGGTTCTCCACCACCTACTCATGGGATCCTCAACAGTCACAGAGGATGTGGCAAACAGCATGATCCATAGTGGCTGTAAGTGCTAAACCAGAAAGATATGGGGAAAAGATGAGTGGTCTGTGGAACCAGTTCTGTACACAGCAGACTCACCCACCTGCAGCTGAGGCAAATTATTAGCCTGCTGTGGTGGCTTTTTTATTTTGTGGCTGGAACAACAATGAACTGTGGGACTGGTAGCTTGCTCCATGGTCAAGCTGAAAATGATGTCCCATTTCCTAGCAGAAACTAAACAGTACAAGACAGCAACATTTCTAAGTCCCCAAAAGTCAAATTTTCACATTAAAAACACAATAAAAAGCACTTGAATACACATTTCCAGCCCAAAAACGTACAATAAAAGTGGTTTCCCCACACAGAAATAGTTTAGAACGCTCCTAACAACTTTTAAACCGACAGAAAAGCATGCATTCCCATTTAAAGGCACTGTTAAGTCTCCTGACAATCATTTAAAGCACAAGCTCCCAAACAAAAAAAAAACACTTTTCTAATTAGGAATGTTGAGATTAACAGTAAAATACAAATGTTGAAGCTTGGCACCCAGACCTTATTTTTAGATACCTCAGCTAGCACTAATGGTTTGGGTACAGGCAGGTGCCCTGAAGCTTT
The DNA here is from genome assembly GCF_019279795.1 of Protopterus annectens. Classification (NCBI taxonomy): domain Eukaryota; kingdom Metazoa; phylum Chordata; order Ceratodontiformes; family Protopteridae; genus Protopterus; species Protopterus annectens. Next base: position 1,006,237,132 of record NC_056739.1, read on the forward strand.
GGAAACAGGACATGGGTTATATCCTTGTCAGAATATAATTCTTATAATTCACGCCACTGTAACAGTGATCATTGTGCTGAACATCATCTTATGTCAATACAGCACCAGTATTTTGGTGCTGAGAGGCACAGGAAAATCATATGCCACTGGGTTTCATAAATCATAATTAGCAATAATTTTAATAAAAAAATAATTTCTTTTATAAGCATTCTAGCATTCAAGACCTGTATCTCCTTTGTGGTCTATGATCTTTTAGCATATGAAGTTTCTTTAACCTAAATCTCTGTGGGAAGGAGTGAAAAAAGATTTTTGTGTGTATTATTGGATAATATGAGTTTGAAAAAATAAAGTATAGTACACAGCTAATATGATTAACTTAAATGCAGTGTGCTTCAACAAACAAACTGCTCATACAAGGAATCCAGGACTAACGAATGTTAAAACATAATTATATCGAATTAAGGAGCACTGCACAGTTCTATTATGGAAGCTGAAGCTTTAGAACCGAAGCAGATGTTGCTGGAAGGTCTTGCACCCCTTTATATTTTAGTTGGAAGTAGATTTTAGTAATTGCTTCATCTTGCTTTAGTCAGTTTCCATCATTGCTATTACTATGTGCATTGAGGTCAAGTGTTTCTTCAGCTTTAGGGAAAAGAAAAATTGTCTTGATATTATATTTAAACTCACAGCACTCAGAACATGATATAAGGTGAGCTACCATAGTAACAAGGAAGAATGAATTATTATATGCTTGGACTCCCTCCATAATCTAAAGGATTATATACATAAATGCAGGGAAGCTGTTTGGAAAAATATATTTCTATTTTTTGCAAGAATTCGGAGCAGCCCTGAATTATTACCCAGCATTCTCTCCATAAATCCATAGTGAGCAAAACAGCAACATTTGAAACTGTAAGAGGATTATTGAAAGTCAGCCATGCAAGAATACAAAAAGAAATGAAAGAATAAGAAAAATAAGAAAAGATGTTTGAAAATGCTTTAAATGTCTGAATAATGCTCAGATCCTTATGCTGTGCATAATGGAGAAGGAATATTTCACTATTACTGACATATGACACCATGTGGTATTGACGATAATGGAGAAAACTGGACCTCATTAGTGTTTTTGTATAGCTCTCAGAAATGTTAGCTGCATAGCATCTAGGAGCTACTGCATATCATCGTGGCCACAGCTCTCAACTACCTTGCTTAATATACAGCAGGAAAGCTAAAAATAATGGGTAGAAAGCTCATTATTGTAACTCATACATATCAAGCGACCTTATTGTGAGGAATGTTCATCATTCTAGTCTTAAAATGTCCATGTTCCTCACTGTTCCACATTTGAAGGTCATGTTACACATTCAGGATTAAGAATTTCTAAATAATGCCACGATGAACCAAGAGTTATTCTCAGAAATAATGAAAAGCTTTTTACTTTTATCATATTTAGTGGCAGTAAGAGTTTCAGGTGATAATGGAGAACACTGAACTCAGTATTCTGGATTTGCACTTAAGTTCAGTCCAGTGTTCTGCATTATCACCGTGGTGCATGGTATCCATCCACTGGATCTACTGTAAGGGTTTATAAGACTGGTTGATTATGCCTCACACAGTAATTCAGATAAGACATGACAACTGAGAGTGCAGAAGGCTAGCCTTTCTACCAGCTCCATTTGAAAAAAATGCGACATAAAGACTGACAGTACAGGTAAAAGTGAATTTCACTGTTTTTCTCCTTTAAGTTTGTTTGCAGGGGGCAAGCCCCCTATTACTACCTGATGCGGAGAGCAAGCCTACCACCCCTGAATTTATATATACGAACTCCATAGGTTCACAGGTTCATAGGATGGTACTAGGCTATCAGCCCTAGGGCCTATACAAGCCTAGCCATAACAATTCCCTGGCTATTTCTTCCCACACTATTTACTTCCCTGGACCCCTGTCTAGCAGGGTGACTGATGTGATCCCCAGGGTGAATTTCCTTTCTCCCATCCAATCATCATGCTTCCTTTTGAAGAGGGCCAAAGAGGCACTCTGTTTGACATGTATGGACAATCTATTCCAGAGTCTGGGGAGTCTCTGGGTCAGGAACCTATCCCTCCAGCATGTTTTGTTTATTGTGATGACAATGTTTAAATCCCTGGAGCATGTGGCTCTGAGGGATTGGGATTTCTTTAAGTGTAGCATGTCCAACAGCTCTGGGTTTGACAAGGCCTTGTATGTTAAGCAAAGATCGCCTCTGAGTAGATGATATGCGACAGAGTATAGCTGGAGTTTTTTAAGTCGGTCAGCGTAGGGCATCTGCTTTAGGCCTGTGATTCTTTTAGTGAGGTATTTCTGCGGCCTTTCCAGTTGTTGCAGATGTCTTGAGAGGTACATACCAAATGGGGCATTGTATTCTATAATGGGTCTAATGAGGGATGAGTACAGTGGGACAATGACCTCCTTTTTTCTGGATGAAAAGCCCTTAGTGATGAGGTGTGCCACATAGAAGGATCTCCTGACTGTTGTGGCAATGTGGTTATCGAAGGTAAGACCACTGTCCACCTGTGTCCCTAAGTCTCTTATCAAACTTTCGGTGTTTAGTGTACTGCCACCTATATGGTAATTCACGGATACACGTTTTTTTTCCCAAAGGGGATAACTATACATTTCTTGGCACTGAGCTTGAGCCGATGGCTCTGGCAAAAAAGCATCTGTTTCTGTAAGGCTCTTTTGTAGAGTATCCACATTATTTGGGGATTCAATAATGGCTCCCAGTTTGCAGTTACCTGCAAACTTTGTTATCCAGAGTCCCTTAGTGTTGGCCTGTACTTCAAAGAAGTAGATACCAAACAAGAGCGGTCCCAGGACTGAACCCTGAGGTACTCCACTTGTCACTTGTCTGGAGCTGGATTTGGAGTCGGCTACTTTTACAGTGTGGGTTCTATCAGTAAGCCAGTTAGCAACCCATTGAGTGACGTAGGGATTAATGCCCAGCTTAGTAAGTTTATTTATGATTCCAGAGTGGGAGATGGTGTCAAAGGCCTTGGCAAGGTCTAGATAGGCTGTGTGGACCACCTTACCCATGTCCATGGCTCTGGAGACTGATTCGAAGAAGTCAATCAAGTTCAGCAGACAAGATCGGCCCTTCACGAACCCAAACTGGGTGGGGTCCAGTGTTTGAAGGTTGCCAATGTCTTTGTTTATAAGTTCCATGATAATACGCTCCATGGCCTTGCAGATAAGGCTTGTCAGACTGATGGGATGGTAGTTTCCGGGATCCAAGGTGGATCCCCCCTTGTGGAGTGGGATAACTGTAGCTGTGCGCCACTCATTGGCCATGAAACCTGAGGTGAGGCTATGATTAAACATGACACTTAGGTGAGGTGCCAGTTCATATTGTAGTTCATGTAGTACACAGCCCGGGATGTCATCTGGTCCCATGGATGCTGTATTCTTAGCTTTGGAGAGTGCATTTTTTACCTGTGTGGCCATTATTACCGGAATTTGGCAATCTTCCGGTATTGAGATGGGCCATTTAGGGGTGAGAGGGAGGTGAAGTTGGCACTGAATCAATCTGCCAGGATATTGGCAATATCCTTGGGATCAGTATATTTAATGCCATTCTGTTTTAGCTCAGAGCAGATCTGAGCATTGCCATTTAGATTCTTGACATAGTTATAGAATGCCTTGTGGTTGTCTTTGGAATCTTTGGCAATTTTATTTTTGTAACTAGCTTTGGAGGATTTTATGAGGGATCTCAGTTTCTTACTGAGGCTGGTAAGGAAGTTTTTTGCATCCTGGGATTTTCCTCTTTTCTGCAACAGTTTCTTCCTTTTGTTGTAAAGTTTGTTTATGGCAGAGAACCACCAGATTGGCTTAAATAGCATAAATTTGGGAAAAGTGTCAGTGGCTTAACATTATGCACATCTGCTTTTCATTGATGCTAGAACCTGAGAGAGTAATGGGCTATAATTGCCCCCCAAGTAGCTGGGTTCATTTCTCAGTGTAGAAAGTACAGCTCACCTGTGTGGCATTGCTGCACTCCTGAATGTGCTGTGCTTCCAATAACACATTAAGGTGAGGCCACATCTGGCTGTGGATGTAAATAAAGATCAGAAAGCACTTGCTAAAAAGAGGGAATTTCCACAGCACACTGGCTAAATTTCTTCTAGTCAGTGTGGATACCAGCTTGGGCCTGATGGTCTAGTGGTACTAACCTGGTCTATAAAGTATAAGTAAGTAAATAAATTAAACATGTGATCACCAAAGCAGTGCCTCACGATTAATCATAATAACAGCAGTGAGCTAATCAAAAGTGAGTTTTAGGATATGGGGACAGCAAAGTTTGAAAAAAATGGTTGTCTTAGCAGCTAAGACATCATGAAGTAAGTTTGGGAGCAAAGTACATCTGCATTCCCAGAATTAGCAAAACAGCGAATGAAAAATATACCAATATCAAGAAGAAGTAAAATGCTGTGGTTCTCAAAAATGTGTATTAAAGATTACAAAAATGTTTTGCATTTAGGAAATAAAATGAAACATCAAAAGGTTAACAGAAAATAATAGTCAAGGCAAAATAAAGCAGGAAAAGCTCTCAAAAATTAAAAGGTGAAAAACTGATAAAAGATAGTTCAGTCCCAAAGGAAGACAAAATATTTATTATATAAGGGAACAACAAATGACAAAAGGAGGGATAGTGAATAATAATAAAATAAGTGTACTTGGAGGAAAAGTGCACACTTAAAGAGGTTAAAGAGATATGATAACTAATTGTGTATTTCTACTCAGTTTTCATGACAGAAAACAAAGGAGGCTTTTATGTCCATTGAGATGAAATGCCCAGTGGGACACAACCAATCCCATCCTTTTCACTTAAGAAAAGGTCATGAAAGAAATCTGATAACTAAAGGCAGACAGATGCGAACATATGGGATTTTATCTTTTTATCTATCTATCTATCTATCTATCTATCTATCTATCTATCTATCTATCTATCTATCTAATCATTTAATTTAAGGAATTGATTGATGTTCTTCTTTCAATTATGTCGTCATATATAATGAATAAAAGGCAAACAGCTGCAATGGTCAGAGAAAACATATACACATACAGGAAACAGAACAAAACGTAGTGCAGGCCTACTTTCTACTCAGCAAATTAAAAGTGTTAATATAAATGATTTGTATCAGTTGGTCAGTGCTCCAGCTGAACAACCTCCTGGTTCAGATAAGCAAGCAATAATGCCCAACAGGGCATGTGTTACTATGTAAATAATGAATATGCAGGAGTGTTCTTTTGCATAGTGCTTAAAATTTGGCCACAGCATGCCCTACTGGCATGGAACAGAAATGCACCTTCACTATCTTAACTGTTTAGATGTATATGTTTTCACAGTGGAAACTGGAATGCAGAAGGCTAACTTCAGAAAAATAGCTGAAATTAAATTACTTAGGGACAGGCCATAAAAAATGTTATCTTTCAGGTTCAGTCAGCAGGAGACACAATGTCTAAAACTAGGGAGCTTTCTGTATTGTCTTTGAGGTATTTTATTGTTTTATAAATTCCACCATTTGCCAAAGATCTGAGGAAAAACTCTTGTCTATGCATTTTCACAGGTAGATGCTAAATACTCTAGTTTCCAGCAGTGGGGGGTTTCACCTGGGATAGAGTCAGATGACAAGAAATGAGGTGATTATGTAAGCTATCCCAGCAGTGATATTTGAGATGTTAGTTTGGGAGCTCTCTGAGAGATACAGAGCATTCTGTATGCTATCTTGGACCTGACAACATCAAGAGCCATTTGCCACACCACTCGTCTTGCTATGAGTAAATAAGTCTAGGGAACAGTATAATTCTCTTAGCTGCAGTCAGGAATATAGCAACACTCATTTTAGATGTTTTATTTTTTACTTGAGATTGTCCTGCAATGTTGTTTTAAATATTTATTGTGATTTTGAACTCTGATGTGGTATAATTATTTACAGAGTTTTTTTTGTTCTTTTATTATTATTAAATATATTTAAACCTTGTATTGTGGCTGGTCTGTCTATAAATATTTAAGTTCTGAGAGTACTTTGACACTGTGGGCCACACCTAATAGCTTTGCTCTTGGTCAAACTACCATTTATATTGATAGTAACATTACACTGTAAGATTGGACACCCTTTGTTAAGGGCCTTAAAGTAGCTGATAAGGGGTTCTGGTGGCAGTGATAACTACCTTTTAGTCTGGGCAGAAGGATGCATAGCTGTGCCAGCCTTTTCCAGGTGTGTGAGTGAGTGTGTGTGTGTGTGTGTGTGTGTGTGTGTGTGTGTGTGTGTGCGCGTGCGTGTGTGTGCGTGTGTGCATGTGCATGTGTGTGTGTGTGTGTGTGTGTGTGTGTGTGTGTGTGTGTGTGTGTGTGTGTGTGTGTGTGTGTGCATGTGCGTGTGTGTGTGTGTGTGTGTGTGTGTGTGTGTGTGTGTGTGTGTGTGTGTGTGTGTGTGTGTAAAACAAATCTCCAAGAGTGTGTGTCAGCTACTTTGGCAAGGACACAAAGCACTGGTTGGACAGAGAGAGTGTTGCAGGACTTGCTTGGAACCCTGGCTAAGGATTCAACTATATAGCTGTGCCAGTGGGGAGTCCTATTGGGTATCCTGAAAAAGAGGGAGAAACCAGCCCTGGACTGACTGTGGTCTCTGTGTGCTCTTAGGGGAAATTGCACTTGATGCAGAGAGTTGCATATGAAAATACTGTGTGTGTAATTTGACTTCCTCCCATTATATGTCCCCCACTGGTGCTAGTGGTGAAGATTGAAGCTCCTTGATAACTGTTGCCAGTGGTGAGGTGTCACAAGGATCGTCATGAGCAGTGTCTTTTTTGTCTGGTTGCTTCCCATCTCCATACCTCTTGTAGTATCTGTAAGGCATTTGTGCCTAAGACACTCAGAAGCTATTTGCCTTCCCTGGCTATTTATCTTGAAAACCTATGGTTTAAAAAGTAATCCAAGGGTGCCATGACAGAATCTTTTAACCCCGAGATACTCCTGCTATGTAAGAAAAAAGCAAAGATATTGGATTCTTTAGCTGTCCAGCTCTACTAGACATCCTCCTAGAAGTGGCTAATAGATCTGTATGTCACTTAGTGTCTACATCAGTTTTCTGTGCAGCGACCCCATTGGAGGCTGGCATGGATCCATCATTTCACATGTCCTCTGAGGTTTTGCAGGTATCTGCTTTAGACATCGGGGGGGGGGTCCTGACTTATTATCTCAGATGATCCTAGAGGGATTCCACAGACATTGTTCAGGGAGGAGGCTCCTGATTCTCTTATTGAATCTCGCCATGGGTTGGAACCTTTGGTATTTGTTAGGGCTGATGTCCCTTCAAGAAAAGACAAAAACTGAAGCATCTTTCTGTCTATCCTATGGATCCTTGAAAGGAATGGTAAGAGTTTACTCATGGCTTGCTTTCTTCTTTGGTAGGCCATAAATCTTAATCAAGGGGTTTTGGTATGTTTTCTTCCTTGACTTCTGCCCTTTCTAAATGGCTTAAGGAACTGGATTCCTCAGATGAGGATTCACAGCCTGATGAGGGGTCTTTGTCTTATTCTTCACAGATGCCTTTGCCTTTGGATTATGTTTTTGAAGAAAAGGAGTCCATTAGCCCGAATGTCCTTTTGAAGAATTGTCCTTTAGGGACACAATTGCTAGGATGATTGAGTACTTTAAGTGGGATTATTCTCAAGTGCCTGATATTCAGTGAAGATATTATGAGTTGATTCAGGTGGATACTCCTAAACCACTGGCAGTTCCTCCTGTGTTGGCTGCCATATTAGATACTTTCATTGCTCTTGCAAGTCTCCTGATTCTCTGCCTCCTGCTCCTAAGCAACAGTAGACTCTGTAAGGTTACTGATGATTGTCAGTTTTTATTTAAATATCCTTCTCCTGATTCTGCAGTGGTGTCAGTTTCTTTTGACAAAGTCTCTAAGCTTTTGCCTTTTTCCAAACTGTTGTCTTCTGAGATAGATAGCAGAGCAATGGAGAAGATTGGTGTGAAAGTTTATGCCGCTTCTACTTTGGCATTTAGGGCTGTTAATTGCCATGCCTACATGACCAGGTATGCTCTGACCTGCTCAGACTTATCAGGTTATTTCTGACCTCCCTGATTCTTAAGAGTAATCCTCTGCCTTATCTATTTTAGGTTCATCTTCATAAGTGGCTCGCCACACTATTAAGTGTAACTATGATGCCGCTGATGTCTCATCCAATGCTGCAACTTTTGAGACTGTCATGCTGCATTATTCCTGGCTTTGTCTCCATTTTCTGCTGAGGACATTAAGGCCAAGTTGTTGGATGCTCCTTTGCATAATAAACACCTTTTTGGGACTGCTGGTGCTGACGTGTTTAAGTCTCTTCAGGAGAAATGCAAAGCTGTGCAGGATCTTAAACATATTTTGGTCTCTCCTCTCCTTAAGTTCCAGTGGAATAATCCTTCTAAATCTGCCTTTTGGTGTGAGGTTGGTATAATGGTTAAGGTAAGAAATTCCAGCAACCTTGGATCCTGGTAAAACGATTTTATTGCAGAATATATAAAATCAAGAAAAATAAAACAAAACAACTTTGACCATCAAAAATACCTTGTAGTACTAAGCGCTTTCTCCCTCTAAAAAGTAAACGGGCATCCTCAGAGTACAAAAAAACAATTCACAGTCCTTCCCTTATATACTAAATTTGAAAATGAATAATTGAATAATTGGATCAGTTTAAAATTGATTCGTTAATTAGCAACAACCAAACAAAAATAGGTAGTAAACCTTAGTCTGTATTACACACGTAGGTTCAAAACTGTTGCAGAGGTACAAAACAAAAACAAAAAAAGCAACAAATGAAAATGGATAAAAAGTAGCAGATGAAAAAAACAAGGCAGTGTTTAAAACTATAGTATACTCAAGGAAAAAATTAAAATTCTAAACTACATAGATAGTAGTGGTGTATATTTTACTGAAGTAAATGTGTATATAAATATTTAAATATTTAGATATTAATTGTTTAAATATTGGTTGTTAAAATGTTAAGTCATCAAAAATTAATCATATATATCAAGATGAATAAAAACAGTATATGTGTATATTGAATATAAAATTGTAATTTAAATAATACATTAATAAATTAATCAATGAATTAGATTATGTACTAATATAATTTATAGATATATATTATATATAATATATAATAGTGTAAAATAGTATAAAAGCTAAGATACACTTACTAAGAATAAAAACTGATTTTTTATATGTGAATATAAAAATGTAATATAAATTAAAATATATCATATAAAATGTGATTTCAACTTGAGTATACTTGATATAGAGATATGTTCATTGATGCCTGGCCATTGACTCGCATTTAGACGTAATTGCCATAGACATTCCTTTGCTTCAAGCATTACTTTCTCATCTCCTCCTTTATGAACATTGTGAGGGATTCTGTCTATGACAAAAAACAAAAATCTCTTAAAGTTGTTGCATTTAACACTGTGATTGTAAAGAGCACTTTTTTTTTTTTTTTTATGTTTTTTGATATCTCTCAAGTGCTCTGTAATGCGTTGTTTTAGCTTCCTAATCGTTTTACCGATATAGAAAGCCGAACAAACAGTACAAGACGCAGCGTACACAACCATGGATGAATTGCAGTTACAATGGCCAGGACAACGAATAGTTTTAGCAAAGTGAGCTATAGTAATAAAAGGACTGTCATATATGTATCTACAAATATGACAAGCCCCACATCTATTCATCTTAGATTTATTAAAATTGTCTGTTTTGCAACTTTTTTCAAAAAGATTTTTCAAATTGTTACCTCTGCTGTATGTCAATTTAGGTTGACTACCCAAAATGTCAACTAATTCCGCATCACCTTTAGTAGTACTAAACCATGTTTCTTGAATTATATTAACTATTTTTTGTGATGTCTCATTGTAAGGAATAATACAAGTATCATGTCTTGCCAATGTAAAGTGAAGACCATCAGAACTAGGTAATCCATATTTTATAATAGGTTTGTAACACATTGATCTCTTGTGTATAATCTCTTTACTAATTAAAGTAACAAATTCATATGGATATCCTCTGGTGAAAAACATATTACTCAACTTTTGCAACTCATTTAAAAATACAGTATCCTCACTAGTAATTCTCGACAGTCTAACCATCTGTCCCTTGACTAGATTTCTTTTTTGATGAATCGGATGGCAGCTGTCAAAATGTAAAAAAGAGTTGGAATATGTTGTCTTCCTGAAAATATTGGACTCAAACTGACGGTTATTTAATGTCAAAACAATGTCTAAAAATTCACAATGGTTTGTAAAAATGTGACTGGTGAATTTTAAAAATGTAGTAGTATTGTTTAAGTAAACTATAAAATCAGTAAACTCTTCCTTGGACCCACCCCAAAAGATAAGAATGTCGTCCAGGTATCTTAAATATAATAGCACCTTGACCCAATAACTACTGTTGAAAATAAATTCATGTTCCCATTGTGCCAGAACTAAATTGGCATAAATGGGGGCACATCTAGCCCTCATTGCTACTCCTGTTTTTTGCCTTTAGTATTCCTCATTGAAATATAGGAAATTGTTTTCCAATACTAGCTCCAACATTTCAGTAAGTAACCGATTCTCAATGGTATTTATGTTTCTGTGTTTGTTCAAACAACTTTCAAACATTTCTAATCCTTCACAATGAGGGATAACTGTAAATAAATTTACCACATCCACTGTTATCATAATGAAAGGGGAATTGAAATCATAACTCATCGCAAATTTCCTTACAGAATCTAGGCAATGCCAGGAGTCCTTTAAAATATAGGGTAAAGAATTTAGTATGTTTTTACATTTAAAATCTATATATGCAGCTAGGGCTTCGGTCTTCGTTCCCCTTGCTGACTCAATGGGTCTGAAAGGTGGATTTGATTGACATTTATGAACTTTGGGAATCCCAAAGATTGAGGGAATGATGGGAAATTCAACCGAGATGAAGTTAAAAACTTCTTTGTCAATCCTCATATCCATTAAATATTCATAAAGTACCCAGTCAATTTTTGTGAAAGCCCTATTTATTTCGTGTTTACTGACTCTATCATATGTCAGTATCATCCAACAATGTGCTCATCCTGTTGTAATAATCTGTACTAAACATGATAATTACCCCACCACCCTTGTCAGGTTTCATAATTCTGTATTTGTCTGAAAATGTAAGTTCCTTTAAATAAAATCTCTCTGCCGTTGTCAATATATTTGGTATTAATTTTGTTAGTTAATGTCCTCCTTATCTGACTCTCACATAATTTCTCAAATACTTGTATCATGAAATTGGTGGAGGGAATAAATGTACTAGAATGTTTGATAGGAAAAACTCTTGAATCCATAGTTGAACTTCCTGTGTTGTGAAAAAACATTTTCAAATTTAACAATCGAGTGTACAATTTGAGATTCAGCAGTACTTTCGCTATGTCTAAATTATAACTAGGCACAAAGGTAAAACCTTTACTAAAAAGTGATAAATATTCTTTTCCAAATTGTTGGTCTGTGAAGTTGTATAAATTGAGACCCTTAAAGGAAGTAATAGAACATAAAGAAGGAGTAAAATTATCCACTCTTGTGTTACTAATCTGCTCAGATACATTAATATTGTCAAAAATGGATAGTACACCTTCATTATGGATGTCCATATTACTAAAGTCAATATTGGATGACTCTATTTGTGCCAAGAATTGGTCCTGTAAAGAGGTTGATTGTAACGTGGGCGTTGATTGTGATTGTAGTAACCCTGTCGTTCTCTCAACCTCTCTGACCTCCATAGAGCCAGTGGTTCTAAAAAAACAGAGTGTGCCTCTTCATAACCATTAGTGTTAGGATTGTTGTGAGCTCTTTGAGATTGTCCTTCACTGTCAGTTAAAATGTTCCCATTGTGTACGTCAGTCACTGTTCTTTTACTGTGATGTTTCATGTTTTTATATTCCTTAAAGTGTACATATACTTTTTTATTGTTATAATCTAAGGTGTCCCTTTCTATTTTATGGTTTTTAATGTCAAGACCTTTGTTAATAAATCTATCCATGTCTCTGTATATATCTTCAAATCTAAACTTGTTGTGCTCAAACAATAGGTCATGCCTAATACTCCTATCCAATGTACACAATTTCTCATTTAAAACCTTTAATTTCTCATTATTATTACGAATAATCAGTCTCAAAATGTCTAAACCTGTTCTATCAAATATAGTTAATAGTTCGTCAAAGTAAGCAGTACCTTCAAAAAAACCATGTGGTAGCTTAAACACTCGCAGTCCTTTGGGTACTTGACCCAGTTCAAGTGAGCGTTCAAGAAAGGCATTGTCCATTTGTAAGGATTTGAAAGATTTGAGTGTTTTCTCAAATTCAACAAATTGTGAGTTCAAATTGCCCATATCATGCTGTGCAATGTTCTCCTTTCTTTGCAGGGAAGGAGCGGCTAAATAAAGCTTTAGTTCAGTCACAGGAAACGTAGTATTTCTGCTGGTTCCACGGACCGCACGACTCTACCCGTCCCTAGAGTTCGGAGCCATGTTCAGAGGAGGTGCTGTGGAGTCTGTATCCCCTGACGTCACCACGCCTCTTGGTGGACTACACGAACGATGTCTAGCTGATAGCACTTCTCTGCTGCTAGTGTTCGGAGTTGAATGTAAGGTAAGAAGACGTTCCTGTGAATCCGTGATGATAATCTCCCCTTTGGCGGTTTGTTGATTAACCTGCTCTTGCAAAAACTGCATAAGTTTTTGTGTTAGTTCTAAGTGTTGTTGTAAAAGCCGGTTCATGGTACCACTACTATATTGACACTGAGTAATCACTACTTCCTGTTCCTTGTATGAAAGAAAATGAAAGGAACTGTCTCTGTGGTTAAAAAATCATAAAAACTAAATGAATAAAATTCAAAGCTGGAACAATGGTTGGAAATTCAATATATTCGTTTACACAACGTGCCACTTGGTGTAAACAAAGTTATTTGAAGGTAGAATTACGTGAAACCAAATGTATAAACGAGTAGCACAGTACTGTTCTAAAAAGAAAACAACGTACAACGATGTAGGGATGACTGTGAAATACTGTCGGTAACTGTTCTTATTGCCAACTGTTCTTGTTGCCAACTGTTCTTATTGCCAACTGTTAGATTAGAGAGACATTCAAACAACAATGTCCCAAACTCATGAATTGATGAAACAGTCACTGAGTAGATGGTAATGGCAATAATAATCGAACATTCATGCGTGATGGTCAAAAGGAAATAATATCCACTACCAGCGTTCCAAAGGTTGACTGAAATAAAGTAGCTAAACCAAATCCAAACGCCAACAACTTGTAAGCAAAGAAATTCCAGCAACCTTGGATCCTGGTAAAACGATTTTATTGCAGAATATATAAAATCAAGAAAAATAAAACAAAACAACCTTGACCATCAAAAATACCTTGTAGTACTAAGCACTTTCTCCCTCTAAAAAGTAAACGGGCATCCTCAGAGTACAAAAAAACAATTCACAGTCCTTCCCTTATATACTAAATTTGAAAATGAATAATTGAATAATTGGATCAGTTTAAAATTTTTTTTTTATTTTTCTTGATTTTATATATTCTGCAATAAAATCGTTTTACCAGGATCCAAGGTTGCTGGAATTTCTTTGCTTACAAGTTGTTGGCGTTTGGATTTGGTTTAGCTACTTTATAATGGTTAAGGTGTTTACCTTGCAGACACAAGGTGTAGGGTTTGATTCTCATGTAGGGTAATTGGCTAGACTTGAAATGGCTCACAATGGCAGTTATGAAATCATTATTCACAGGCAACCCTGCCAGGCCAACTAGGGTGGTAGGTATCCCCTGCTAAGGCTTCTCAGATTTCTGTGGCCCAGAAGCTTTCTTTATCTGATAAGTCTGCTTCCCTTTGACAATTTATCCCCTCTTCTTTAAGACCAGGTTTCTTTGTCCCTTTAGTTTTCCCTCTGTCTTCCAAATTAACATCTCATCACTTCAGACTCTTAGTTTTTTTTCTATCTTCTATCAGGGTTACTTCATGGTACAGAATGCTCTCCTTCCTTTTTCTAGGATTACTCAACTTCCTCTAGAGTAACATCCTCATTTCTCGGCGGTACTATGGTCTCTGTTGAACCAAGGAACCATTCAAACTATCTTCCTTCCCAAGCTGGACAGGATTTTTATTCCAGAAAGTTCATGGTTCTTCAAAATGAGGACACTTGGGAGACCTATTCTGGATCTCCCCTGGCTCAACACCTTTGTTATGGTCCCTTCTTCAAGGATGCTTACTCTTCAAACCCTGTTTCTTCTTTTATTACCCCAGGCTTTTCTGGTGTCCTTGGATCTGAAAGATGCTTACTTTCATATCCCTATTACCCTCGTATCAGGAAATGTATTCATTTGTCCTTTGGCCTCTCTACTGCCCCAAGGGTATTCACAAAATGCGTAGCTCCTGTGATTGGTTTCTGGAAGCTTCAAGAGATTCAGATTTTTCCTTATCTAAATGACCTGTTGCTTCAATGCCTTCTCCCAGTTGCCTGTTACAGGATCTGGAGTTCACCATCTGTCTTCTTCAAAGTATGGGATTCACTATCAACTTCCATATGTCCATCCTAATTCCCAGGGTCATGTGCATCTGGGATGCAGGATTCAGACAGTGCCAGTGTTGGCCTCTCTTCCACATCCAAATGTTTTGTCATTGACAACTTTCTTTTAGGTTCTTCTTCCTCTGACTGCCATGTCAGCAAGGGAGTTTCTCTGGGTCCTGGGATTAATGGCCTCTCCTATTCCAATTCTTCTTTTTGCCTGACTACATATGTGGAAGCTTCAGTGATACCTCAAGTCAGTTTGGCTGCAGCATTGTCACCCTCTGGATGTCAGTGTACCTCTCCTTCCCTTTCTAAATAAGACATTGAGTGGTAGATTCAACAGTTTGCTTTCAACCCAAGCCAGCCCTTTCAGCCGCCAGTCCCTTCTTAAGAACTGTTTACCAATGCCTCAGATGTGGGGTGGTGGGCTTATTTTTGTCACCTGAAAGTTCAGAGTTTCTGGCCTCCCCATCAGAAGTCAGACCATAACAACATCAAAGAGATGAGAGCTCTGATTCTGGCCCTTCAAGCTTTTCACCCCATGTTCTCTCCATGCTCCTTGAATTTGTGCACAGACAACCTTACAGTAAGGTGGTATATCAACAAGCAGGGAGGCACAAACCTTGCCTCCTCTGCAAGATGGCACTTTAGGACTGGGAGGTGGCTCTCAGTTAACTCTTCAAGCAGTATACATTCCTTCAGAGCAGCGTCATGAATGGATGCTTCACAGAGACATGTTTCTGGACATTGTCCATCGGTAGGGTATTACTCGGGAAGATCTTTTTGCCTCCCCTCTGAACAGACAACTTCCCCTCTTCTGTTCCAGAGCACCACCATATCTGCCATGGAAGGTGGAAGACTTCTCTTTTTCTCGGAAAGGAATATTTCTGTATGATTTCCCTCCTCCTCCTGTACTTTCAAGAGTCCTGCAGAAGATTCAGTCGGACTCCCCAAAAATCATTCTAGTGACAGCCTTTTGGCCAAGACAGCACTGAGTCTGCTTCTTAGTGCATCTGGCTAGAAGAGGTCACAACAAGTTACCTCGCTGGTTGCATCTCCACAGACAGGGCAAGGGGTGTCACATCCATCTTCACTTGTCTACTCTTCATCTGATACTATGGGTGTTAGGGTTTTCATCTCTTTAAAGCACCTGCTTTCTGAGGATGTGCTCTACAGTTTTTCAGGGGGCAAGGAAACCGTCAACCAGAAAATGTTATATATCCAAATGGAAAAGACGTTCTGTCTGGTGCGATGCTCATAACTAAGAGCCTTTGTCAGTGGGCATCCCTCTGGTCTTCTCTTATTTGTAAGAGTCGCTCCAGTCTAGCATGGCATATTATTCTGTGAAGGCCCATTTTTCAGCCATTACTTGTTTGCCCTTGTATCCTCCTTTGACTTCTTGTTTTGAGAACAAACAATTTCTTAAATGAGTCATGCATATTACACCTCCAAGGAAACCTATTCTTTCTCCTTGGGACCTTATTTTTTTTTTTTGGAAAAAGTGACACGGGTTCCTTTTGAGCCAGCAGATTCTGCTTTTGTGCAACATTGTACCTGGAAGACTTTTTTGCTGGCTCTTACTTCTGCTTGGAGGCTTCACAAGCTCCAAGGCCTTAGAGCCATTCTTCCTTTCTTGGATATTCACAGGGACAGGGTGTCCTTTTGTACTAATGCTACTTTTATGACCAATGCAGTAAATGAGTTGTCCTTGAATCATTCAGCACAACTCCCTCCCTTTTCCCCTTCTCCTCAGTCTGCTTGTGAGAGAGTCTTACACAGTTTGGTTTTGCACAGACAGCTCAGATACTGTTTGGAGAAAACAAAAGATATTTGTAAGTCTGATCAGCTTTTTTCATGCCAGGACTTTGAGTTTGGCTGTATGTAAGTAAAACATGGACATTTAAGGCCATTTCCATTTCTTTTAACATTTATGTAAAATCTCTGTCTACTTCCATTAGAGTTCTACAAGGGCTGTTGTCTCTTCTGGTACCTTCGTCAAGATGTTGGATAGTAGCTCCATCCTTGAAGCTTCTATGTGGTCTTCAGTGCATACCTTTACCAAGCATTATAAGTTGCATATGGTTTCTATGGCCAAAGCAGGTTTTGCTGAAAGCATCTTATCTGGCTTTATTGAGGTCTTTTCTTAGCCTACCACCTAACGTTCTGCTTCGTGAGACGTTTTACTCTGCCATCTCTTGAGGATACTGTAACAGTGATATAGAAGGACATAGGACACCTGCGTATAGTGTCACCATAACAGTAGACGTCCCTCTTTTCACTATTCCCTTCGCTCCCTCCCTCCAAACCTTTCTTCTTTGTTCTCGTTTTTGTTTTAGATGCTTTTCTGTCTTAGGGTTTCCCAATTTCTTCTGCATTTTTTTCCTTCTGGATGTAAATGGACTCCTTTGTCCTATGCAGACTGTTCTCTTCTGGGACAATTGAATTGTGGGTAGTAGTGTACGTACATCCCTTTTATTCCCTACATTCTGTGTGGGGTGCGTAGGTGTGGGGTACAGTGCATACAAGATCATTAGGTGTTTGTATACTCGACGAGCATCAGTCTGCTCTGTGTAGGATATCCCTTCTGTTTAGGAAACTGCAACAGTGAAGAGAAGGACATCTACTGTTATGGTAAGATTTTACACAACTATACTTTC
Source organism: Protopterus annectens (assembly GCF_019279795.1). NCBI lineage: Eukaryota > Metazoa > Chordata > Ceratodontiformes > Protopteridae > Protopterus > Protopterus annectens. The sequence continues at coordinate 1,006,254,407 of NC_056739.1, forward strand.
CTCTACCTAACGCTTCAAACTCATTTTACTTTGTTGCTGGGAATTTGTTTTCAACCAAAATATAAGTTTGGTAATTATTTTGCTTTTATGCACACTGTCCCACAGACACAGACAAAAACTTAGAAGCAGTGTCACTTTAAAAATACATGATTAAACTTAAATTAATAATGTCAGGCTTTAAAATGACTTCCATACCACACAACTATCCAGATTTTCAAAGAATGTCCAGATGTTTATCTAATTTTCATTTTGGGACTGTTCTTCAAAGAATTTGTGGTTTGCTGGCAAATTGTTGGTGTTGAAGTCACTAATGACATACATTTGAGTTTCAGACTTCCTTTCCTTCAGAATATGCATGCTAAAACAGAGCTTGTTATTCTTATTACTTTATAAGTTTACAAGAGCAATATTTAAACTGCCCAATTTTAGAGCCTCCCCTAATTATGTTACGCTTTATGCAGAAATCTTAAGTGCAAACTCTCTCTCTCAAACACACACACACACACACACACACACACACACACACACACACACTTCCACTTTTATACACTCCAAGCACTTAAATGCTCAGACACAAACATAAACACATACACAATTTTCTTTCTTTTTTTTTAATAATTGGTCACTTTTTATTTTTTACTTACTGAACAGCAGAAATATTGCTTACCAAGAAAAGAATAATGGTTCGATCCCTCTCAGTTTCTATTTCAATTGTATGCTAACTCAGCAGGAAAAGTGCTGCTTAGTGATCATAAAATAATGGTGATCATTAGCTTACTTACTGTCTGAGCTTCTTCACAGCACCTTAACATGCTGCAGTAAAACCGCATACATGTTTTTCAGCAAACATTACCTGTAACCATATGGGGTACATGTTTTTCTGCAAGCATTACCTGTAACCATATGGAGTACTTGTTTTTCAGCAGGCAGTACCTGTAACATATGGAGTACTTATTTTTCAGCAGGAAGTACCTATAACCACATGGCATACTTGTTTTTCAGCAAGCATTACCTGCAACCATATGCAGTACTTGTTTTTCAGCAGGCAGTACCTGTAACCATATGGAGTACTTGTTTTTCAGTAAGAAGTACCTGTAACCACATGGCATACTTGTTTTTCAGCAAGCATTACCTGCAGCCATATGGAGTACTTGTTTTTCAGCGGGCAGTACCTGCAACCGCATCGCATACTTGTTTTTCAGCAAGCATTACCTGTGACCGTATGGAGTAATTATTTTTTAGCAGGCAGTACCTGTAATCACATGGCATACTTGTTTTTCAGCAAGCATTACCTGTAACCATATGGAGCACTTGTTTTTCAGCAGGCAGTACCTGTAACCATATGGAGTACTGTTTTTTTTTCAGCAGGTAGTACCTGTAACCACATGGCATACTTGGTTTTCAGCAAGCATTACCTGTAACCATATGGAGTACTTGTTTTTCAGCAGGCAGTACATGTAACCATATGGCATACTTGTTTTTCAGCAGGCAGTACCTGTGACCATATGGAGTACTTGTTTTTCAGGAGGTAGTACCTGTAACCACATGGCATACTTGTTTTTCAGCATGCATTACTTGTAACCATATGGAGTACTTGTTTTTCAGCAGGCAGTACCTGTAACCATATGGATTACTTGTTTTTCAGCAGGCAGTACCTGTAACCATATGTAGTACTTGTTTTTCAGCAGGCAGTACCTGTAACTATATGGAGTACTTGTTTTTCAGCAGGCAGTACCTGTAACCACATGGCATACTTTTGCAGTAGGCATTACCTATAACCATGCACCCAGGGTGCCAATGTATGATTTGCCTATTCTCTAACAACTTATAAACTGACTTAGTACTGAGCACTACTGCATATCACTATAGCAGTATCATTATGTTTGTAGAGCCATGTTATATTAGTCATTACTACAGCCATTTCAGTAGGTTTGTACTAGCACATTATAGCAATCAACACTACACATCACTACAGCAGTAATAGTATGTCTGTAGTACCACATAATATCAATGTACTCATCACTACAGATTCAGTATCCATGGTCGATATGTAATTTGATTAAAAAGTGAAAAGAAAGACACCCCACTATGCAGAGCTGCGCATAACATTTATCAGGTAATAGGTAATCTGGTAGTATTTAAATGCATACAATGTAGGTGTGCTCCTTAGCATCATTGGCTATGGGCTACAAGCTCAGTAGTAGGATAAAGTATTCGTAAAGCATTTCAGCGTACACTGAGAAGATAGCAATATAACTGCATTGCAGTTTGATCAGCAGAGGTACAACAAAGTACTTTTTGTTCATGAACATAATACCATAGAGTGACACTATTTCTGGAAAAGAACCTTGGAGATATGAGAACAAGAGACAATATCATATTTATGAGTTATGGGTAAGAATTTAGCTTTAGTCAAGGTAACACAATAGTGTTCTGAGTGATCTGACTTTAAAGGAAACATACAGACCTCTAAACTTCATAACTGGTTAACTGCTCATTTGCTAATGGTCCTCCTGTCTCTGTATAGTTTAGCAGATGTGTAGATTTGTGACATGTCATGAAGCATTGTATCCATACATTTAGTATCCAGAGTTCCAGTATGAACTGAAAAAAGTAAGTTGCTTCTTGGACAGATTAGAGGGAAAAAAAACAATATCACATATTAGAGGTCTAAGAGAGGTGCACAACAGTTTCAATAATCATGGAAATTAAATAATTGTCATTACTTTGAGATGTCCAGTAAGAGACTAATGTTTTCTTATGAGGCATTAGTGGTCTATATTACTAAATAAGCAAGACCGAAAAGGACAATATGCTGAAACAGGTAATGCTGAAGGCATGTACAAAAACAGAGAAAACTCGTCCAAGATGGAACCTTGAGGAAAGTTGTGCATGCAAACTGACCATAACAGTAGACATTCCACTAGTTCATTGCTGCAGTAACCTAAGCTAAATGGGTCTTAGACCCTGTGACCAGCCAGTCTACAAAGTTAAAAGATGCCTTCTTCATGTACCAAATGTCAGGTGCTCCATATAAAGACAGTTGGACTGCAGAAATCTTCAGAGCTTTTGAGCCATTGAAGAGCATTCCTTCATCAGGCCCCATGGAATTGTCAGTCAGCTAGTGATACTTCATACCTGGGCAAATAATTTAACTGTTGGGAAAAGTCTTCCACTTATTTTTCTGTGGAAAACTTTTACTTTTTGACAGAAATATATGGTTTAGCTAAGACACTTACAGTCTTATAGGCTAGCTTGCATTTCTTTGGGAGTATATGTGTAAATGTTTTTGCAGGCATCCTTTGTTAAAAAAAAAATCAAATTTTTGACATTTCTTTTACTCAGGTTTTCTGTATTTGTGTATTTGGGATGGGATGCAGGGCTTGTTGGACTTACCTCAGAAAAAATGTCTTCTGTACTTTATACTTTACCAACTCATTCACTCCATTACCTTGATTACATCCTTTATCAAGAACTATACTAGCTGACAATCTAGACAAATGTTCTACTGTCCACTTCAGCATGGATATTCCTTGAATATCATCACTGGTGTCACTGTCATATAATCACCTGATCCTGTGAGTGATTTATTGATTTTGCCTCATGCATTAGTCTTAAGGTAGACAATGGCCAAAAAATATCATGAATAAACAACAGTAACGGGATCAGCAAAGCCTGTTTGGCCAGAATCGAACGTCTAAAATGAATGTTTCATAAAGTTGTTTTTCATGGTTAGGATTGTACTTTCCATCTTGTCCCATACAGTAGGGTACACACTCCATCTTGTTTTCTGTTGCAGCCAAGTCTATAGCTGCCTAACAATAACAAAGCTACAAAACAAGTTTAAAAAAAGGGAGTCTGGTTTACTTCTCCCAAGCATACCGACTTTGGTTAAGTAATCAATGAACAAGCAAACAAACAGCATAAAAAAACATATATCTGTAAAGCTATAGTGATATAACTACATGAAGTGGGCAGCAATTTTACTTAATGATGACAGCCTGTGATCAAACTTTTTCAAGAGTATGACCTGTATATCTGTTCTGCACTTTAAATAAGTTGGGAGCTTAGCCTGCAACTCATCTACAGTTTTGTAGGCAGTCATGTGATCAGCTTCTGCACTGTCCGAAGAAAGTACAAGTGTTGTTCAATGCTGTTCAATGGCACACCAGAAGCTAGATTTCTTCAAGATGCATTTTTTTTCCTGTGGAGTATGTCCTTGCAGCAAACACAGTGTAGAGACCTGCTTAAAAATGTTCTTCTTCCTTTCGCTTTCCTTAATCAAGACAGTTGTTATATCCTTGCAATTTAGTAATACTAAAATGATTATATAATGCCTGGCTGTAAATAATGGCATTTACATGAAGCATATTTCAGAATGTACCGGAGTCTGCATTATGACAAAGGATACAGGTTGCACAACCTGGTTTGCATCATTCAGTTCCTGGACTGGTATTTGATAACCATGCTCCTGTTGTACTGCCTGTATCTTAATGATAATCTGAACTGGCTGTTCTTATGAAGGTTAGTTAATAGACAGTTGGCAACATCAGAAAAATAAGGACGTTTTTTTTGTATCTGTGTAGTCCTCATTCTTCAGAGACTGTACAGTGAAGGACTTGTTTTAAATTATGGGGCTACTGGAGGGAAAGCCTCAAGCAAAAACAACAGTGATGGATAACGTTTAAAGCATTTTCATCATCATCAGATCTTCAGTGATGATTTTACTTTTTATGAACTGACCATTTATTTTGTAATCTTAATGGATGAACTTTATGACAAGTATCTCAATTCTACATGTACTGACAGTACATCCGAGGTCATTATTACTACAGTAAATAAGCTTATTACTTTAATAAAATTAGTTAGAATTTTAAAGATGGTTCTCAGAATACACTCTTGTGGTAAAGGTAAAATCATATAGAGTACACAGAAATTAGATACCAAGAGAAGACAATAACTTAAACCTTGACCAGTACGTATCTATCAAAGTTAAAACACATATTCTACAGTCTAACTAAATGGCATGTCTGTTAACTTCAAGGAGACCCGCACAACTATTGAGTAAAATACAGCATTTCTTTAACCTTTGAAGGAGCTACCTGGAAATGGGAACAGTGATTCTGTATGAGAAAAGTTATAGGACTGAGACTTTTGAGCTATTCAAAAAGGGTCAGACAGTATCATTATAGACTCTTTCTTCAGTTACTTAGAGATGACCTCTGACAGTTATAAGGCAATGCCAGATCCAGTTCAACATGAAAGTCTTTGAGAGGAGATGCAGTGTTGAGGCAGGCAATACCAGATCAGAAAATACAATACAAAGAATAAATATTAATAACTGAAAAAATTTGAAAAGTACATTAAGCAGCCTCCCAAGATTATCAGCTTCCCCTTACAGTCAGAACAAGTCGGTCATTAACTCCTTTCAAAACAAATCATAATCCATGTGTGATATAGAAAGCATACTCCCTTCTTCTTAGAGCAAATTATACATTTTAACTGTATTTTGGCATACAGTAGGACAGCATGCCATTTCAGTTTTTCCTGAACATGCAAGGGTAAGCAGTCTATTAGGACAAGGTGTTTAGTATATTAGTCTCATGTGCTGCTTTTCCAGAGATATAGAATATGAAATGCAATGCAGATTATTTCTATATTTTCTCCACAAAAATCTCTTCTCATTATGCTCTGGCATTAAAACATTGCAAAATGTAAGTATTCTTCACTTCTCCTCTATCTACATGACTAGACAGAATATAATGGTCTTTCAATAACATTAAAAAAATGCAATTGTTTTAGTTTTACATATATCTACTAGCCAAAGACAGCCTTGGCTTTTAAAACTTATTAATGATGATATGGAGTGACACAGAGTGCAGTGAGTCGTACTGCAACTCCCAGTATGTAGCACTCCAGTTCGATTGTCAGCTGAAGTACCTTCCGCGTTCACTCTGGGTATCATGCTGAGGCTCACAAGAGTTTAATCTGAGTTCTTCCAGCTCATCCCATGCCCCAAATCTATCCATGAAGTGAATTGGTGACTTCAAATTATCATTTGTGTGTGTGTGTGTGTGTGTGTGTGTGTGTGTGTGTGTGTGTGTGTGTGTGTGTGTGTACGTGTGTGCGTGTGTGCGTGTGTGTGTGTGTGTGTGTGTGTGTGTGTGTGTGTGTGTGTGTGTGTGTGTGTGTGTGTGTGTGTGTGTGTGTGTGTGTGTGTGTGTGTGTGTGTGTGTGTGTGTGTGTGTGTGTGTGTGTGCATGCATGTGTGTGTGAAATGAAAGAAATGCCTGACAATCTACTTCTATCCCCTACTATCCTAAACTCAGTGAATGTCAGCAGCTGTTCAGGCCTGTCACAAAAAAGTTGGTTGTGATTCATAAACATAGCTGGGTGGAATATACATGCAGATTAGAAATATATGCAATTTGGTGTATTAAGTAACAAGATAATTCTTCTCTAATAATGCACTTTTAATATTAATAATTCAGTTAGTAAAACCAGATAGGATAGCACAATTCCTAGAAGAGTCAGTAATTTATTCCTTTTAAAAAAAAATTAAATGTGATTACTTCCTGATCACAACATTAGCTCACCTACTGTCTATTTTAATGTACAGAGCTGTACGATAATTGTTTTATTTTTAATTAAAACAGATTGGAAGAAACATGTTATAATTATCTGATTAGTGTAATTCTAGTGTGTGCTATGATTAATACAGCTAGCACATAATGCTCGCTCATTAAAGTCTGCAGAAGTCCCTCACTTGTTATATGTAGAAAAAAGATAAGTTGACTGGTGTTAATAGAAGTCCTTTTTAAAGCATGATCTTGTTACAGAAGTCAAAATGCAAGGAGTGACTATCATTTATTAGACAAAATTCTGATTTTAAAAATTTGAATACAACATGCCTGTTTTATTGGGTCTATATCAGAACATCGAAGTATTAAAACTTTGAATGTTCTGATATCAAACACTATTCAGCGAATGCTAAGAATAGCGAAGCTGCAGAACAGCGAATTCTTTCCTCGGGAAAGAATTTGATTGGCTGTTACTGTGGCTTCGCTATTCTTAGTGCTGTGGTGGAAAGTTACGGGTTGGGTTCAGGTAATTGTGCGATTGTTTGTACGTTAGGGTTAGAGGTGGGTTAAGTGAGTTAGGGTTAGGACGCGGGTTAGGCATGTGTGTGATAGTGACAGACTTTAGGGTTAGTGGTGGTTTAAGTGAGTTAGGGTTAGGGCGCGGGTTAGCTGAGTGTGCGATAGTGACGGACCTTAGGGTTAGGGTTTGGGTTAAGGTAAGTGGGTAGATAGTAGTGTATGTTTAGTTTAGTGTAGCGTTTGATGTAGGAATTTACATGTATGTGTGTGGTTGCTGTTTGTTTGATGTGCTTGTGTTGTGTGTATGTGTTTCGGAGCAGCAAATTTTTTCCATGGGAAAAAATTTGCTGTTCTGAATGGTCGATATTTTCATGTTTAGATGTTTTGGGGCCGATGAAATAGTGTTCGCTATTTTCATCTTTCGATAACATGATATAAACGTGTTTTATTTTCAGTAAACCTATCAAAAAGCAATATTAACTACAGCATCACCTTTTTTGTTCATGACCACTGGGTACTGGATTGTGGACTGTTAGATGTGAGGTATACAATATAAATGAGATACATGTTCAAAAGCCTACAGGTTGAATCATTCATGCTTATAGTATTGCTGACTCATTTACCAATCCGACTGTTTTTTTAACTGTGCATCTATTATATTGGGATGCTTTATTGTACTGCATGATTAGATTTATCCATGTTATATATACCTTGCTATACATTAAAAAATATGTAACTGTATCTGCAACTAAATGCTATATAAATATCCTCTAATGCATTATAATGCTATTATTTATTTATCAGGAAAGTCTGACTTGGAGCAAAGGTAATTTTCAGCAGAGGCCCAGGGTCAAAAGTTCCAGACACGTCTTTGTAATTTGGGAAGAAACCAGAGTACACAGAGAAAATCCACACAAACACAGGCAAGATATGCAGACTATGCACAGAAAGTACTCCAGCTGAGAATCGAACCAGCAAACCTCTTACTATAAAGCAACAATGCTACTGTTGCACCACTGCACCATCCAGCTATACCTGAATTCTTCCAGCTTATGGAACTTTTCTCCCTGTCTCTGATGAAAATCAGTCCTAGCCCATATTTCCATTTCATTCGGCAAATAAAGTAAATAAGTTAGATAAGGACAGACATTTTTATACAATTAGATTCTGAAATGGCTTTTCTTTATGCTTTGAGTGTGTGGAAGGAGGTAGAATCTTGAACCAATTTCAAACTGTCATGTCACTGTGTGTAGCTTTGAAGTAAAATGTGCAGCTGTCATTAATATTTAATCTATGAAACTACAGCCTTTTTAGCATTTTTGAAAACTGTCTTTGGTTCTAGACTATATCTTCTTAGATTTCCTCAGAGATAGACACCCTCATACCAATAAAATATGTTCAAGCGTTTCTTGCATATCAAAAAACACTTTGCTCCTAGTATACAAAAAAAGTTGCATTGTACAGAAGGAGACTGAATATTTCTAGATGCAGACATACAGATCTATCTATCTATCTATCTATCTATCTATCTATCTATCTATCTATCTATCTATCTGTCTATATATGCACACATAGACAAACACACACTCTTGAAATAAAACAACTACTGTCTTCTTGTTTTACTACTGATTAGCTATCTGATAAACATGGTCATAGGTATTATCATTCTACAATTATTATGATCTTGCATAAACAGAGAACAAAACTGAAAAATGTTTAAGTACACAGAATTATCAAGCTATGGTCTCCCTCTAAACAGGTCTGTGCCTTTCCAGGGAAACTAAATTTACAAAGTCAAACAAACGATGCTCTGAGCATTAGTCAGAACGCCCAAATTGTCCTTAAGTACATAGAGCCAGTTAACCACAGAGACCATAGAATGAAGTTGTCTCATTTAAGATAAGGATTTATGTACTGCTGAGGCATCCATTTTTCAAAGAGTTGATGTTGGATGTGAAGGTTAGAAACAGTAAAAATGATGAGACCTGCAAGACTTGAATGAATCCTGTTCTCCAGAGAACTATAGATATTTCAGGGGACAGCACACTGTGGGATACAGTTCATCTCACATTCTGTTAAATGAACGTTTTACTAACATCAGTAAAGTCTTAGTATGTTTTACAGACTGATTGTTGCTAGACAATACTTTGTTAATATTTACTGGTGTGGTGGCTGTTGCATGTGTGTGGTTGTTTAGTACTTTTGTTTGCCTAAGAAAGCCTGTTCCCACATGAGTGGGAGATTACAGTACTTTTACTTACCCAAGTTCATAGGCTTGCTAAATTACTTATCTGGAAAATAAGTGGACTGGTGTAACAAGGCCCCATTTCAAAGCATGACCTTTTTAAAAAAGTCAAAATGGAAGTAGACAAAACAGAACAAAACCAAAGCAGTTCAATACATTGCATAATACATAACAAATATTAAAACTGTTGTATTAATACTAAACAATATTTATGCAAAAAGCACCAATACAGAAAGTCTGAAAGTTAACTATGCCATTTGAGGGAGGTTTGCAATAAATTTAAAACCACAGGTCAAGCATTTACCTTGCAGAGATAATTTTACAAGATTTGTGTTATTAACAACCCCAGGATATAAGGGCAGAAATCAGTAATTTAATAGCTATCGTTATAAAATATTCCTATGGTATTTACTCTTTTTATGAAGTGAAACTAGGATAAGAAGAATTTTCTTTAAATAGGAAGAGAGAGAGATTGCCTTAATTTGATGCCCAGGCTACAGAAGCAATGATCAGTACCAACAAGTGATTTGGAGGGGTTAGAAGAAGTAGTCCTGGGTTGCCATGGTGTCTAAGATTATATGCTGGCATCTAGTGTATGAATTTAAAGACCAAGAGAGAGAACGCTTGAACATCTAGATGTTTAAAGATTACAAAATATAACATTTTCTCTGAATTATTGGGTAGGGTTTCTATAAGTATGGACTTTAAGACTAGAGTGGAACAAAAGGAAGTCTTATGGCAACTTAAAGTAGGAGCCGACATGCCATCTGGTCTTAATGAAATAGTTAATATTAAATGTTTTTTAAAAGATAGAATGTTGCATATTTTAAAATGAGATTACTGAATTTATGTTAATTTGTGATGTCATATCTTAATTATATTATTAGTGTTCTTATTGGTTGTTAACAGTGTAAATAGATTTGTAGTGTAATTAACAAGTATTCTGATGAAGTCCTGTTTGGATGTAGGTGGAGAATCAAGTATTTTGATGCTGTTTCTTGAAAGTTTATCTTTTTAAGTTTCTTGTAAAGTGCATTTGAGTGGATTGTTTACTTTTGCATTTTTTTTTTTGGTACTCATCACTGAGATTTTTCTTTTTTTTTCTTGTGAACTTCTAAATAGTGCCTGGATATGCTGCTGCTCTACTCCTGGCTAACTTACTTTGAAATTTCCATGCCTGGCTGCTCTAATCCTGGCCAATCTAGCCATGACAATCTTAACCCCTGATGGACATAACCCTTTTTATCTACTACTTTCTTCTTCTACTTCTTATGCCTAACTTGTTTTCTATATCCTCTCAGCTGACCTTTCTATAAGTCACCTCCCTACACCCTTTCCCTCATCTCTCTCTCTCTCTGACTTATACTATAATTTAATGGCTGCTCAACAACATATTCCATTTGTCATATTACAAAAATATCTGAATCAATCATGTACTACCCTATATATGAATGTGAATTACCTGCCCTTTATATTATGACAAATATAACTTATTTATTTGATTGTACAAGAATGGTTAAATGTATTACTCTGTATCTGAACTTTTAAACTGTTTAGATGTATTTTTCACTACTATAAAATATATAATAATAATATGTATGTACCTATATGGCTGTAAGTTTGGAGGGTTCCGCCCTGGGCCACCCCTGAAAATGGGTACATTTGACCCAGATGACCTTTCTCAGTGAACAAATGTCAAATAAATAAATAAAAAGAAATACCAGAAAATTGTAATTCTCACAAATAATTAAGAATCAGAGGCAGTCAAGATTTTAGAAGGACCCTGGTTCTTGGAATGGCACAGACTAGAAAAGCTTTTCCATGTACATATATATGATTTCCTAGCCAGAGTCTTTTAGCCTACTTTAGTACCTGTTGCAAATCCTCATAAAAAAGGTGCCTCAAATGTATCAAAATTCTGTCAGCCAGTAACTCAGTTCAAATCATCAGGAATGGAAGTAGAAGTTAAGAACACATTCTGGAATAGAAACATTGTCTGTATTGCTCTGAGATCTAGAGTTTGTATCACAGGGACAATACTGTGATAATGATTCTGGTACAGGAAGAAGACGTCTGCAATTTCTTCTGTACTTCACATCCTCAAATTCTATGAAGTCGAAGCAACTGGAACTGTCTCTGTTGAATATTCAACTTTAGGAATACTGGGAACATCATCAGGAATGGAAGTAGAAGTCATGACATGTTCTAGAATAGAAACATTGTCTGGATTGCTCTGAGATCTAGAGTCTGGATCACAGGAACAAAGCTGCAATAATGATTCTGGTACAGGTAGATGTCTGCAATTTCTTCTGTACTCCATACCCTCAAATTCTATGAAGTAGGATCTCATCTCAGTAAATATACCTGTTACTTGACCAATCCGGTCAAAAACATTCACTGTGTGTATCTTCACTGTCTCTCCTTGCAATGGACAAAGAAATTTGCTTGATTTATCAGACCTGGACTTCTAGATAGAATGCTTCCTGAATAATTGGGCTCTGACGGTTCTGTTGTTTTTAGCTTTAGGCCTCAATAAACTAGAACTAATAGGAGGTGTTGTTCTGGTTTGCCTGGTCTTTGAGCAGGCAAACCAAGTTAATCATCATGGGGTATGTTTCTGAGATTATGTAAATTCAAAAAGACATCGGTATTATCATGCTTTGACCTTCCAAGTAATCGTTTTAGACTCTGCACCTCACATTCAGCTAGTCCATTTGACAGTGGATATTCTGAACTACTAGTAACATGTACAAAGTCCCTTTCTTTTGCAAATTTCTGAAACAAGTGACTAGTAAACTGAGTACCACTGTCAGAAATAATTGTGCAGACTACCATGGATTGAGAAATGACATTTCAGCTTAGTAATAACGGTAGTGGATGTTAGATTAGGCTACTGATTGAATAAGAGTCTACCAATACCAAGTAATGCTGCTTGTTCCACTTGAATATGTCAGTGGCTACTGTTGACCAAGGTAGTTTAGGAACTTGACTTAATTGAAGTGGTTCTCTTTGCAAATGCAGTTTAGTACTATTGCATACTGAGCAAGAAGAAAGTACTCTATCAATGTATTTCACTAGTGAAGACCAAAATACTAGCTCTATTGCCCTTCTTTTGGTAGATTCAGAACCTCGGTGACAACTATGTAAACTATGGATATATTCAAGTTGTAAAGAAGCAGGAACAACAATTTTAGGACCTTTAAAAATAATGCCATCTCCTATCAACATGTCATCTCTGTAAGAAAAATAGGTCTGCACTTCAGGTGGTACACTAGATTGCTGTGACTGCCATCCAATGTTAATGTAGTGATTGAGCTTTTGCAAAACTGGATCAGTCTTTGTGCAATCTCTCAACTCATCAAGTCTTGTGGTAGAAAAATTTCACGCTGCCATTAAGTGAAAGTCAAAATTCTCTGCATCAAGGTGTTCCATTGTATTTCTGGGTGATCTGGATAAGGTATCAGCCAGATAAAGAAGTTTGCCTTTTGTATAGAACATTTTGAAGTTGTACTTTTGCTTTTCGATTATCATTCTTTATAATCTCGCTGAAGCTGAATGCATAAGCTTCTTTAGAATAGTGATCAGTTTCAATCTGAATAGCTTGACCATAGATGTAATCATGAAACTTTGAACATGCAAATACTATTGCCAAAAGTTCTTTCTCAATTTGAGCATACTGCTTGTCAGTTTGGGTAAGTGTTCTAGATGCATAGGCTACTGGTCTGCCTTCTTGAAGAATAACTTTGTCAAGTCCAAATTCTGAAGCATCACAGAAAAGGGTGACTAGTTTATTGACAACATAGTATCTTAATGTAGCTGGGGTGGTAATTTTCTGCTTATGGTCTTCAAATGCCTTCTGGTGCTGTTCCAACCAAGACCAAGTAACATTTTTGTATGCTAGCTCTCTTAAAGATGCTATCAACTCACTTAAGTCTGGTGTAAATTTGCCTAAATAGTTGACCATGCCAAGGAAACACTGTAGAGCTTGAATATTATCTGGTGCTGACATCTCAAGAATAGCTGCTTGCTTGGATGGGTCTGGTCTTAAGCCAATGCTGGCAAATAAATGACCTACATATGCAACTTCTGGTAGTCTGAATTTGCACTTTAGATGACTGAGCTTTACGTTCACTTCACGTGCTCTGTCTAGAACTCTCTTTAGGTTTCTGTCATGCTCTGCTTCACCATTGCCTCCAACCAATAAATCATCTACTATTATGGCACAAGGATATCCTGAAAAAGTTTGCTCCATTGCATGCTGGAAGACTTTACTTGCACAATTTATTCCAAATGACATTCTCAGGAATCCATATCTGCCAAACGGGGCACCAAAAATGGTTAGTAATGAGGATTTGCAATCAAGCATCACCTGCCAAAATGAACTTTTTGCATACAAGACAGAAAAAAACAGTAGCACTCGGTATTAGGACTGCAAACTCTTCGACTATACACATAGGATGATGTGGTCTCTAATGCTTTGTTCAAATCTCTTGAGTCCATACATATTCTGATTTCATCTAAGCCTTTTTTGTGGACTGCTACCATGGACAGCACCCATTCAGTTGGTTCTGTAACTGGACAAATTACACCTTGCTGCACCATTTTATCCAACTGAGCTTTCACTTTATCTTGCATAGTTATCAGAACTTTTCTTTCTGGTCTGACTACTGAACTGATCTCTGGGTCTAACTTCATAGAATACACACCTGGAAGTTTTCGCAATTTGTCATCAAAAACATAAGCATATTCTAAGAAAATGGTTTCAGAAAAATTAAAACTAGGACATGTGTTTATATGATGAACTTATTTGGTAAAAGAAAGCAGATTCATTCTCAGACTATCCCTGAGACCCAATAATGACTGCACAGGTCTTTGAACTACATAGAATAACAAGCTGTAACAGTTCCTAGCCAAATAACATGAAAGCACTATTGAGCCTTTGGTTTGAACTTCTTCACCTCCATAAGCAACAAGTTTCACATTAATGGCCACATTGAGTTGTTCATCAGTTCTCACCTTAGCAAATGTGCCTGCTGATATAACATTGCACTTTGAACGAGTATCTCCCTTGAGCTTCGTTGATTTTACCATTGAACTGGGCAGTACGAAATGCTTTGTTCTTTGCCAACAAATTCACTGCATCAGCTTTTTCACCAATTACTTATACACCATCGATGTAGAAAGTAGAACTGCAGCTCTCTATATGATACACTTGCTTTATTGAGTGACGCTTCTTTATAACTGTGTGAGGTGTACCTAATTTGCAAAATGTTAGAAAATGGTTCCATTTTTTACACATGTGGCATTGTTGACCAAATGCTAAGCATTTTTTTTCTTTTAGACTCATGATTGGCACCACAGTTGTGACAGTTAACAATAAAGCTGGATTTGGGTTTTGCTGATTCACGCTTGTACTGCACTGAACATGCTTCTTGCTTTGAACTTACTGGAAAACTATTTGGTTTCCTTGGTGAACCAGCAGGGGCTGTGGCTGCCATGTGCTTAGGCCTGCTTCTGTTTGGCATGTGTTGCATGCTGTCTACCTTTGCTCTGGAGCCTGCTGAAACCATGGTCTTGTCACTTGCAAGCATACTTGTGTCTTTCTGTAACTTCATGTATTTGACAAATCTCAATGGCTTTACTCAACATTAAATCACTGTCACAAAGCAAAATCTTTCAAACAGCAGAACTATTAATACCACACACAAGCCTATCCTTTATTAAGTCATCTTTTAAGTTACCAAACTGAGACATTTTAGCTTTGTTTCTCACGTCAGCAATATAAGCTGCAAAAGCTTCCTCTTGTTTCTGATCTCTTGTGTAAAACAAATGCCTCTCTAATGTAATATTTTTCTGGGGGTTACACATTTCCCTGAATTTGCACTTCAACACTCGGGATCTTCCTTTGATTCAGCCTGTACAACAATATGATTTTTCACCTTCTATTTCATATATTGTCGGTGCATACACAATGGCCTCTGACCCAGCTATGTTTTGCAAAATGAATGCCCTAGTGCATGTATCTTTGGCAGAATAAGCTGCTCCTATAAAAATATCATAATCTTGCTCAAATATTCACTAATTATCTGCAATATTCTGATCAAATACAAGTGGTGAGGGCTTTCAAAATCTGTCTGCCATATTAACACATATAAGTGAAGGGTTTTGCAAATATCCGCAAACACACACATATACACATAAGCCAGAAATTTTAGCCCGGTTTTTGTAACTTTGCCCAATAGCACAGAAAGCATCTGAATAACTAATCTTTGTGAAATAAGTCTCACAGGCACTGTAATACTCTCAGAATTACTGTACTGCAAGAAATTACCTCTTATCAGTGTAAGAAACATTTCAAATAACTGCACTGTGTGAATGAACTGGGCAGAAGAAGCTCAGAGTAAGAAACATTTCAAACTAATTGCACTTTGCGAATAAACAGTACACGACACATTGAAACTTCAATGTGTTAACTTCCCCAAAATGGCAGTACTTTGCTAGATAATTCTTTACAGTGCAAGAAACACTCTGTAATAGTGGCACTTTGCAAATAGACACACCCAGCACAAGAAACTTTTCCAAATGGTTGCACTTTGACTGTACTTCACAAAATAGTTGCACTTTGCAATAAACTCTTCAGAATACATGAACAGTAATAAGCACACACTGCAAGCACTTTTACACACATTGAGATACTTCGAATAACTCTAGTTATGCCCTTGATACAATGCAAAGTCATAGTTATGCCAAAACACAGCACTTTGCCAAAAGCATGCAGTTGCCTTGCTTTATTTATGCGTAATGTGCCCTTTTTGCCCTTATTATATTTCTTTTGCTCATTTAATCTCTTTTCATGCCATTGTACTTTTCTTGCACTCATTTACTCTAAACACACTCATTTTGCTTCAAACATACTCATTTTGCTTTTCTGATAATCATTTTATCAAATATCTTAATCTTAAACATTTCCTTTAATTAATAAACTTTTTGTACCTCTTGCTTGTTTAATAATGCAGTTTGTGTCCTTGTAATGCTCCATTTTTATCTTTTTTTTAAATAAAATAAACTGTTCATGCACGTTTTCATTACCTTTGGTTCTTTTCTGACCCTTTTTCATGCTCATTTCTCTTAGTTCACCTTCACTGTTATCTCTGCACCTCGTGGCTCTGAATATCAGTCTCTGGAATCCCACTTCTGAAACCATGTCACTCGTCTAGTCAGGGTATAATAAATTAGTCTTTGTGGGCTCTGTTCAAGCAGCTTTATTATGTACAAACACATCATGATTGAAGCTTATTAACTTTAATTACTTAGGTAATTTATATATAAACTAATATACAAACTAGCTACATTCATTCTTACATGCTCACTCTCTGGCTGCATTTTCAAAATGGCCCTGGAAATAGCATGTGCCTGCTATTTATATATACACATTCAGTCCTTGATCTGCTTCTTAAAGACACAGCACACACACTCTGTTCTGCAGGGACACATCTAAAGTTGAAAAAAAAATAAAATAAAACCATCAGTAAATACAAAGTTTTTCAACTGGACAACTACTATTTTGAGGAGAGTCTTAAAATGAGTAAGGCACCAAAGTGTTTACAGATGTCTAAAATTCCATTTGGCATTGACTACATGTGAGATTACTGATTTATATGACAGGATTGGTTTTGAAGTCCTTTATAATTTAATTAGATCCAACAAAGCCAAGATGAAGATTCTAGCTAAGAAGGCACAAGATCTTAAGGAGACTATCACAGGCAACTTATTTCTTTCTTATAAATAAGATTATAAAGTATCTTTGATAAAGTTGATATTAAACATATGTGTCAACAAGCAACATAAGGAAAAAATATAATTCATGATAAAAAGGATTACAACAATAATACTGCTTATAGACATCCTAATTTCAAGTGGATAAGAAAAAGAGAAATTACATTCAACAGACTTGTTGTGTCTTTCGGCTTTTCCAGGTTAGGGGTCGCCACAGCGGAACTCCGGTCCACTAATGATTGGCAGTAGATTTTTATGTGCTGAGTTGCCGGCCCTGATGCACAACCTTCAACAAAGGTACGCCCATTCACGCATGTCTCCACACAGAAGACGCTCTAGCTGAGAATCAAACAGGACGTCTTACTGTGAGGCGACAATGCTACCGCAGCACCACCACTGCAGTATTATATTCAACAGACTGAACCGACTGATGAGTCTAATATTAATCTTGATGATGTTTTAGACTTCACACCCCTTCAGAGATCCAGCCACATTGGGGAGAAGTCAACCAATCATATCATTCAAAATCACGAAGATGTACCTAGAAGAGAATCCACATTCAACAAGAATCAATGGGGGATGCACCTCTACTTGAAGAGTGGCTGTGGTAGCGGTAATCATTTGGGATGATGAAACATTCCTCCACTACTTTGCCTGCTACTGTTAAAGGCCATACTAAAGATCATTTTCATATATTTAATTTCCATGGCAGGGAATTTAATTCTCTATATTTTAGTTTAATATAAAATGTTTTTCTTTTGTTCCTATGCCAAGAAATAATATAATGGAAAATGTTTGGTGAAGCTAAACTTTTTACAAGGAAATTGAACAGGGCTTTATTTCGTGACAACAACATGGCCCTTGTGGTGGGCCTTAACATCTTGCAAAGGTACATTTAATTCGCTGCTACATCCCACTTTGACTTTTTTTTTTTTTTTTGAAAAAGCATGTGAGTAGGATTTAAGAAAAAGTATAAAGTACAATAAGTCTAACTATGTTAATTGTGGATATCCTAATTTAGCAAAGGATAAGAAAAGTACCATGAATTAATTAATAAATGACAGAGCTGTAAGTGGTGTGAAACCCAATATAGGAGGGGAATTGTTTTAATGTGTGATATTGTTTATGTATCCTAGATGGACAAATTATCAGACGATCACAGTCCGTACAAAAGGGCAGCTAAGAATGAGATATTTATCGTATACAGCAAAATGTATTCTGCGTTGAATGATTTATTGTTACAGAATGTGATTGATTCCAAGTTATTTTAACTTTTTAGGAGTTAAATCTCTTATCATACCAATAATTTTTAGTATATCAAAAATGCACAAAAAGTTGTTGGACCCCTCCCCCCGCGACTTATTGTTTCAGCTTCTGTTTCCAAAACAGAACTACTGGCAAAGTTTATTGATGTGACGTTGAAACACACACACACACACACACACACACACACACACACACACACACACACACACACACACACACACACACACTCAAAGATATCCATCATGTGTTGTTTGATTCTTGGCACTTTTTATCTGAATTAGTTAAGGTCAAGCATACCTCTCAACCTCTTAGCACAAAAAAGCTGGGCAAAGCCATAAAAATGGGGGGACAAAGGCCCAAAAACAGGGACACTTTTTTAAATATTGCTCTTACAAACTTAGAAAGTTGATAGGATAATAGGTTTTACATTAGCTTAAATTTTTCTGATCGGTATGAAGTCTGAAACTCAAATGTATGTCATTATTTCCTGACTTCAATCCTCAAAGATTTACCAATGATTTGACAGAAAACCACAACTTTATGAGAAGCAGACCAAAAATATGAGGCAAAAATCTGGATATTCTGTGAAAATCTGTATTGTTGAGAGGCATGAGGTCAAGATGAATGGCCATATGTTATTAATCACTGCTAATATTAGTAATCTGTTTGGGTCTATATTATATTATCGAATACTCATGTATTCAGAAATGTAATAGTTGACCCCTAATTGTTGAAACTGTCAAAACGTCGAACAACAAAAAAAGTACAAAAACCCACCCAAACAAACCATTTAAATGCTGTGCCCCCCCACACCTCCACTACTTAAATATACCAACTCCGAGATCGCCATACAGTGCAGATAATGGAAAACTTCCATTTCTGCACTGTAAGGAAATCTCTATTGAAAAGTTTGACGTTTGACGTTTTTGACAATTAGGGGTCGACTATTATGTTTTCGAATACATGAGTATTCGATAAGGTAATATAGACCCATCTGTTTTCAGTAATACCTTCCCAGATTGGTATAGACTGGTTTATTGAGATAATTACATTCTTATCCAATATTAATAATACTGAGTTAAGCTTAATAGATGAAATTATGCGACGTGCTTTAGGACAATAATTATTTTTACTTTGAAGGTGAATTATATCATCGAGTATCCAGTGTTGCACTGGATGCTATTTGTGCACTCATTTATGTAAACTTGGTACTGGTTTATTGGGAAACCAATTATGTGTTTAAATCTGTCTTTAAGGAATTTATTAAACATTATAAATTTTTAATGATTTATTTATTATATGGACTGATGATGAATCCAAGTTACATGATTTTTTTTAAATATTTGAATTCAACTACAACTTTTTTTTTTTTAAATACTATTCACAATTGACATTTACAAAGATTGCAGTGATAAGACGTTGTGCTCTAAGGTGTATACTAATCTTACATTTTCTAAAATTCATTCATTATACTAGTAACTCTCTCGGTTGGCAGAAGACCAATATAGGTAACACATTTCAGTTTTAAATATTACTTGCATAATTCCAAATGGAAGAGCTAAACGCTGTAAAATACAGCATGTATTAAAATATTGCAGTTGCATTCTATATTAAATTATTCACTGTTTTCTGTTATTTTTTGCAAATGAGTTACAGTTTAGCTTTTCTAAAATAAAAAAAAAGGTGAAGACCAGTATGGTATTGTATAAGAACCCCCGATATTTAACACAACAGAGTGCTAGAAACTGCTTTGCACAGTCCTAAATGCATAAGTAATATATGAGAAAAACCAATGCCGCCAACGATTATGCATCAATTGTCAGAATTTACTTTTTTAGCAGAAAGAGCACTTAAAATGTGTGGCTCCATACTAACTCATTGTGAAAGTGGGTTAAAATGAATGGCTCTAAACTACGTCATCACAGAATGTGGGCTACTTGCCTATTACTGCATGGAGAGCTAGACAATGCATCTGTGACAATCATAATATTTATATGCCTTTACTGAACCATGAGTATATTAAGATTAATGTAATCATTTGTGGTGTTAAGAAATTGAATCAACTGTAATGTAATACATCTGGCAGGTACCCAGTAAGAATTTTTTGAGCCATTTTATTTTACAAATATGATTATAAGATTATAAAGATTTAGAAAATGTAGTGTATTTAATTAATATATAGTTATGTTGAGATGCTAAATATTGGCTGCAGGTGACATAAAATGACACTTGTTATTCTTTGAAAACAAAGATCACTGTCTGAAACTGATTTTTAAAATATAAAAGAAAATGATTCTTGCATGTAAACATCATATCTGTTTTAAGTATATTTAGTATTATGTTTTTTATTCTTGAGCAAAATAACTAGCAATGTAAAACAGGAAACCCTTTTTCAAAGTGGCATCAGCATAGACTGCTCTGATCTGAACGTTTGCACCTACAACTTAAATATCAAATTAAATGTCCAGTAAGAAATGACAAAATGACTGGCAGCATACTATCCACTTACTGTGAAAAAATAAATCATGTTGGAAAACACCCTGATATACGTAGTGAGTGGCATTCAACTTATGTAGTCATAGACTTCTACAAATCACCAAGGTGCAGCCCATAACTCTGTTAGAAACAGTATCATCTTCAACAAAAACACTTTCATTAAGACCATGAAACGTTGCAGAAACAACACTATCCCAAATCCAAACAGTCACCCAAGACTCCTTCAACTCTCTGATATGAGCAAGAAGAAGTGATTACTGTACCTTGTCTAACACAAAAAACAAAAAGCAATTAATGAAAGCTAGAAGTAATGCTCAGAGTAAATGGCACCAAAAAAAAAAAAAAAATACCAACATTATTAACACCTAAGAAATTCTTATAAAGAAAAACATGTTATTTTCAACAAGAGCTATTGCACCACAGAAAGCATACTCTAATAATTTCAAACTGGTCTAGTCCACTGAAAACAATCTTCTAAAGCCAAGTAGTAATCCTACTCCTAACCCTCTTCCCTCTGAAATGAATGCAACCCTAATTAGGAGTTTCACTTATCTCTTTACAGCTACTACCACTCATGTCTGCACAGAGAATGATGCTATTCTACTTCTCACTATAAACTACAGCATTAATCTGACAAGGAATTTCTCATTTGAACCAGCCTCAACTACTTAAATAAAGAAATACTTGAACAAACTAAAACCCATGGCATTAGCATAAGACAATGTTTCAGTAGAATATCTTAAATTAGGAGCAGATGGAATAAACTACCTGCTCTCTATATTAACCAATATATCCTTATGAGAATCTTATGTTACAAAAATATGGAAAATTTCTTATATTATACCAAAGCATAAATGAGGTAGCTCTACTGAATTTTCAAACTATTTATTGCATAATTCCCTCCACTCTGTAAAGTACTAGAAGGGTATATCTATGTATCATCAAACCCTAAACTTTATGCTAGAATTACACTTACTTAAAATATGGCTACCGGACACATAGAAGCACTGCAACTGCTCTACTGCACATTCTAGACACTGTCCACTAAAACAGAAATATGGGCATCGCTGTTTCCACCCTATACCTGGACCTCCCACCTTCTTCTCCTCAACAAGCTCTCACAACCATGATTAAGTACTGCTATTGCATGATTACAACAGCCATGCATCATTTGTCAAATGTCAAGTCTACTTTACTTTCCTGTCAGTACATACAAGAGTACCACAGGGGGGTCAATAGTAGGGCCGCTCCTTTTTAATATATTAATAAATAGCGTGCAGTGGACAACCAAGCATGCAACAATCATACAATATGCAGATGAATCAGCTGTTGTCTACTCAGCCACAACACAATACCAAATTGAAGCAATCACCCAAGAATCCTTCTCCTCTACTGATAAAACCTGGCTTAGACAATCCTAACTACTCTTGACCCCCCCCAAAACAAATAATCACATTTACTTCCAATAACATCTCACTAATGCACACTGCACAAAATATAATCTAACCTAACAATGCCAAAATAGAACAAGTCACACATGCCAAGTTACTGGGTTCATAGTAGATGCCAAACTTAAATTTGACCAGCAAATCTGTGTGTTGCCCCTCCCCACCAAAAAAAAAAAAAAACACACACACACAAATTATAGCTATTTACAAAGCCAGACCATTTCTCATTGACCATAGGTAGACCTATGACCGTAAAAGGTAACTGCAACATCCCTCTGACTTCCTAGCCTGTTGAATACACCTACGATTTGTATTAATCTTCAGACAACACCAATGCATAAGCTTAAAGAGTGTGATAGTAAAATATTTACATTTTCATCCAACTTCCAAAACCAAACCCAACCTGAGATGGCTAAACTCCCATATCACATATCATATATACAGCGCATCAGGGCACATACAATGTTACACCATTCCTCAGACACACCAGCTATCAGCAATACAATAAAATGGTACAAACCCAAAAAGGACCTTTGATGAAAGGAAAAAAAATATCTATTAGTATCCAAAAAATCCAACAACATACACTGTAATTCCTTATACTCAGTAAGCATACTTAAACTATGGAACATTTCCCCTCAGCATCAGTCAAACAAACAATCTGCTTCTTGTTAAGACAAACCTTAAACTACACCTAAATTATAAATCATATTAGAATTTGCAAATGCCCTTCATCTATAGGATAAAAATACTCATGGTTCCCCCCTCTTACCTACTATACCATTTTCCCAACTAGCTCTTTATGTCTTACTGAAGTGTGTTTATTGCATTCGTTCCTGTTATCATATTAACTTGCTAATCATCATGATTACAGATAGATATCAAACTACTTCAGCCACCAAATTTTGAACCAGTTGGCTTCCTATATGTTTCTTGCATGTTCTCCCAGATCAACTCTTCTTGTGGAGAACAACAACAAAAAAATGACTTCTAATTTTACAGTAGACAGTAGACTGGTGTTTTTGAACCAAATGGCTTCCTACAAATATACTCCTCTTCAAGTGAAAAGCAAAAAAAAAAAAAACAAAACTTTAGAAGTATGAGCTGAAGTGCCTTTCTGTACTAGCGCTTGAAAACAATGCAAAGAATGCAGGAACTCTTGATCGTGCCTCTAACACTTTGTACCCATGGCAGCTGCCCGATTCAGCCCACCCCCTGCTACACTACTGGTTATTACACCTTTCATCTTTGTGTGATATGTCACGTTTATTCAGTTTTAACACACTTACAGTATTTTTGCACTTATTTCTTTAGCCCTTGTTATATTTTCTATCTAAAATTTCTTGTAGCTCATCTCCCAGGGCATACTTATCTAACAAAAGCAAGACAGCAAGCAGTTAAACAAATAACTAAATGACAGCATTTAAGTAAAATAAGAATCACGACCAACGTTTTTCAGTAAATCTCCCATATTATCTTTCCCAAAAGTACTGTTGTAATTGGAAAGGATTCAGGATATTTAAGCACACAAACATGCCAACTGAAGAATAGTTCTACAGAGAGTCTATATGAGTATATGGCTATGCGCTAATCCCTCTTACTTGGAAATATATTTTCAATCAGGAATGCAAAATTACTTGAATACATTATCATCATGTGTGCCATTACAGATCTGTAACTTGTGCGCTTAGTTGACACCATAAAATTGGCAGCTTAAACTCAGTTGTGAACTGTAATGCATTTGTAATGAATAATATTGTGTGTTTGAGTTGGCACAGTGTAGTATTGGGTAACATCATTGGTTCACTGTAAGAGATTCTATATTTATTTACTCTGGGTATTCCTTTTCCTTCCACTATCCAAAGACATGGTGGAGGTAGATTGGCAACTTTTAAACTGTGTGTAGGTGTGTATATATGTATGTCTGATATGAAGGAAAGGCTTAGCAATTTATTTCCATTTCCCTTCTTGCATAACAAACTAATGACCTTTGTGGCTGTTCTCAAGGCTATTACAGGAGTTGGTGCAACTTGTAAACATGGATGGTGTGTGTGTGTGTGTGTGTGTGTGTGTGTGTGTGTGTGTGTGTGTGTCTGCATGCATGCCAGCTGAGGTTTGTTTTAATGAAAAGTCAGTTTTTTCCAGCCACAGTTCCCTTCCTAGTGTCTTTATTTTAACACTTTTCTTACAACTGGAAAGTTACTCCAAAAACTTTGCATTGACTTTCTACATCAGACAATGACTTCTCAATCATACATAAGACTGTGTTCTCTTGCTTAGAAATGAACAGTGAGGAATGGAAGGTTCTCAAATACATGTTTTTGAACCATTAATATGTAAAAAGGATTTCTTTGTTTTTATCAAGACAAATTTTTCTAAAATATGGTTTAGACAAAATAGAGACTCTAATGAGCATTTACTATTACAGATGGGAGGTTATTTATTCTAACAGAAAATCATAATTATAAACATTAACTAGCTTTGGTTGAAGAATGTTTGTGTTCACTTTAGCTTAGAATCAAGGATTAGATGAATTATTAAATTATGCTTCATGTTGACCTTAACAAGTGGTGATTCTTGATTTTAATCATTGAGTATCACATACTGAATGAGCATATAAGGTAACATTAGAGTGAATCAGGCTGGTTTACCAATGCAACTGGCAAGCTACGCTCACTGCCTGTGAGATGTGCTGTCATATGAGGGACTGTTATGCAATTTCTTCTGACTCTCTTCCTGTTTGTCATATGTGCTATAGTGACACTGACTCTTTCCTTTGTATGTGTGCGAATACACAAGAAAGGGAATCGGAATCCTAGTGAGACAAGAAGAAGTTAGGCCAAAAATACTGCGATGACTGCCTGAATTATGGATCCATTTGGTGGGCTTTTCCTTGACACAGGCAGGGTACCCTTCATCTAAAATCAAATGGGCTGAAGACCTATGGGGGAGGCTGGTGCCTGTAGACATAGAGGTAAATTGACTTAGAAAAAGTATAACATTATTACAAAACCAATAATAATCATGCTTCTTAAGAGTTGCATAACAAATATAAAAAAATATATATATAAGCAATTAGGCACACTTTCGAAGAAGAACAGCCAGAAAAATCAATATTAATGTGCATGTTTTTCTTCATTAGGTCTTTACACAGCTCTTCTTTGAAGGTTCAAAAATATTTAGTTTTTTTTGGAACTGCAATCATATTCATCTGCTTTTCATGAAAGGGAAATTTGAATTTGATACTGCTTTAAAAGTCCTGCCATTATTTGAACTTTCTCTTGTAGCAGGTATAAAGGATTGCATATTCTATTATTGTGTTTATTTTTCAGTTTTAGAAATTCTAACTTTCCACTTAATATTGGTTATCATGTTTGCCCATTTTGGATTAAGACTATCTGTTACATATAGAATTTAGTACTGCATATTTTTATAAAAAGGATTTTCCAAAACTGTAACTTCAAATTGACGTGATGTGCTGCTTAAGAAAGAAAAAGGAGGAAAAAAAAGAAGGGCAACCCTCACCCATTTTTACACTAATGCTGAATTTTCCAAGTGAAATCTAGCCCTCTTTTCTGTCTGAGCAATTTAAATGTTTGTGCACTTCCTGCAGTTAAGGCATAAGTATGATAATCTGCTTTTCCAAGAATTATTTATTTTAAGGTCTATATCAGCATATCGAATGCTGAAAACACCAAAGTCAATTTCATCTAACTGAAATGTTCGAAATTTCAGAAGAGTGAACTGACGGAACATCAATTTCTTTCCCAGGGAAAGAAATCAATGTTCCGTGCAAAAAAAAAATAAATTGAAATACTTTAAACACTGACAGAAGGAGGGGGCATTGCTCCCACACCCCCCAACGTGGGGGGGGGTTGTGCCCCCCACATCCCCCCTACTTAAATACACCAACTCTGAGACCACACCACAGTGGAGGAAATAGCAAACTCCAATGACGGCCAACCGATTTATTTCCCTGGGAAAGAAATCGATGTTCCATCAGTTCACTCTTCTGAGATTTCAAACATTTCAGTTCGATGAAATTGACTTTGGTGTTTTCAGCATTTGAAATGCTGATAGGAACCCTTATTTTACACTGAACATCTTTTATACAACATCTTAGGGTTTCAAACTCTGGCACACTATCTCTTTCCTGAAAGGCCGGTAACTATTTAATTGCCTCAGATAATGGGTCCAATATACGTCTTTCGGCTTTTCCCGGTTAGGGGTCGCTACAGCGGAACTCCGGTCCGCTAATGATTGGCAGTAGATTTTTACGTACTGGCTTGCCAGGCCTAATGCACAACCTTCAATGAGGGAATGCCCATTCACGCATGTCGCCACACAGAAGACGCTCTAACTGAGAATCAAACGGGCAGCGTCTGTGAGGCGACAATACTACCACAGCACCACCACAATATACCAAATATACTAAATGGCTTAGAGGGGAAGAATCACTGTGTGAATAAACTATTCTTTCACATTGCTTAATTTGAGAGGGTTTTTTTTTTGATAATTGAGGAATTGAGGCTAGGATAGTCACTACTTTGAAATTACCCATTAATATATGCATTTAAATGAGAACCATCTACTAGTGCCTGAAAAAACAACTTCAGAACAGCAGTTTATTGATACATAATTTAGTTTGATGCACCGTACAGCTACAGATCAAACCTTCAGGATGCCTTATATAATGAAATAAAATCTAGCTCAGCATTTCAGACAAACTATTGTTGCAATGAATGGCCGTTTTGCCCCATCCTTTTGCTCAAATGAAATGTTTAAGAACATTTCCCAATGCTTGTAAGAGTACACGTAAACACTGCAGCAAGAGATGAAAGCTTGCAGTGTGTGACAGGAATTCATAAACAGCTTACATTTGCTGTGAAGGTGTTTACAAGCAATTTAAGAAATAAAGGGATAGACATATATGGAATAATAAACTGCATACAGACAGCATGTTAGCTGCTACAGCACAGACACTGAGAAGGGGATAGGGAATTTAAAGACTGAGGGAGTTGGATATATGGAAGTGTGAGAATGTTACTGCAGTCTCACAGCATGAGGAAGAGACATGTACCCATTAGTCTAGCCACACCGATACTGTGCCAAGCTGTCACACATCGTACATGTGGTATGTATCCACAAACATGCAAGATCATTAGCTGCATAACCTGCTGAGTCCATCAGTAACTCTGTTACTATAGTTGAAGTAAGCTGATCAGAGCAAGGGCATGTCGATGGATGATCAAACGTGATGCACACTACAGTGGAGACAAACTCATAATCTATTTAAATGTATTCATACATTGTTACTTAGAATAAATCAAGGCAGTCCTGTTCCAATGAGCATAGCATTAAGCTGAGTGCTTTTTTTCCCTTCAGCTCAAGTCTGTAACATTTATAGATTTCTTTTTAATAACAAGGACCTCTTTCTATACTATTAAAATCTTTGTCCTACAAACCCCAGATCTGAAACCTTCACTGAGTTATGATTTTGTTTTATGCTTTATCTGAAATAAAACTGTTAGAATACATGCATCACTCAATTTCTATATTTGACCATGTTTGAAAATCCTCTAGGTACGTGAGCAAATCACATATGGGAAAGGCAGGGAACTAAGGTATTTGTATAGCCATCTGCATGCAAGCTGACAGTATTGCTGCTAACATGTTCAGTTCTTTTGAAAAATACAACAAAAATCTGTCTAGATGTTTGACAGCTCTGAAGAAGATGACTGTGTTTTGATAGAAATAAAAATAATTATTGAGGCAGACACTGTCAGTTGTGGTACACAATGTACCTGACGAACACCGAGCACAGTGGAATATTTATTGATTCCTGCATCTTTGCAGGTAATCCCATTCCACAGGATGTTTACCTCTCAGTGTCCAGAAGCCAACTACTCGCTGAGGCTTTAAATTGTCTAGCAATGCGAGGTGTGAAAAGGTTGTTGTTGTGTTACAAGAGACTACAGTTCCTTCCAGATAGAAATAGGAATGACTCTTAAAGCAAACCATATTGGGAATATAAAATGATACAAAAATCACTCAACATAATATTAATTTAAATAAAGGTCCCTTTCACTGCAGTGGATATTCGGAGAATAAAAGCCAATTATTGTGCGAACTAACTATAGAAGATGACTCTGAAATGTACAACACAATGCAACTTTTAAAGGAGATTATCGGGTTGTGGCTAAGATGCCGATGATGTACTCATGTTATCTATATTTTAAAAAGACTAACATAGACTGTTTGATTTGAAAGCCATGATAGTGCTGCATATTCTTTCTTTTGTGTTAGCCTTATGGTTTCTAGAAAAACATACAACAGGTATTAAAATTACTGTAGTTAAAATAGCATTCCCCAATAACAAGCTTTACAAAGTATAGACAGTTGGCATGACTGCTGTACCAGTGATATATTCTTTATATAGTCAAAACTTACTGTTTATTTGTAGTTATTTCTGCATTTGCCTAAATAAAATAAACAATGGCTGCTTCTATTCACCATTTAAAATGCTAAAACACTAGTCTTTCATGTATGCATTACTTTACATAAAAAGATCTATTATGGTTTATCTTATAATTCTTTATCAATAAGGCTATTTAAACTGTTTACATTTAGTACCCACTTTCAAATAATATAAACTCAAATTTATCACTAAAACCTAATCTTGTAACATATAACGTAAGTAATCTAAAAATAAATTTACAACATCAAACATAACAAATCAATGACTGTCTTCAGCATCACACTATAAGATAACAATTATTAACGTATTCATTCATTAATTTATCTGGCTCTTACTTTACCTAATTCAGGGTCATGGGAAAGTTGCATCCATTCCTGGTACTCAGAGAAGACAAGACTAGATAGTATACCAGCCTGTATGTAGAAGATTAGTTAAAATTTACAACTTACATCTTTGTGGAATAAGTAATATTTAAAGGATCGTATAAACTGTTCATCTGAGTGCAATGATTTCCAGACAGAGGTGACTGTATAGAAATAGTTGTGAACTGAGTGGTCACATGATACACTCTGATTAGTCACATTTTCTTTCCCACTGAATAAAGAGGTCTAAAGGCTGTCAAGGGACCAGTGAGCTCCATAACATTAGGATTACCCAAGTAATGTAAAGAAAGATCAGTTAGTAAAAAGATGTTATACTCACATTTTGTGACTACCAGCCACCAATGTAAGCTGAACAATAATGCTATCACCTATAAATAATGACTGGCTCCTGTTAGGAGACATTAAGCAGTGTTATGCACCAGCTGTAAGGGACTTACATTCTTATTATCAGGTAGAAGTAAAGGGCATTACAGCAGTTTTAACATGATAAGTCCAATGCACGTATGCCTGTAGGACAATTCTGTTGGAACCAAAGTTCTGATATTCACAATATTCCTAAGCAATTAAAAAAATACACTTTAATAAATGCTGACACTTGGCTCTTTATTGTCAACTGATAATATGCAACCATGCTGAGGCTCTGAATTTGAAATGAAAGATGCAGATCGCGTCCACCATAGATAACAGCTGTGGAACAGCTATAAATGGTGGAGGACCTACAGGTTGCACAAATGGCTATTGCCTCTGCTTATATGGGCTGACTCTCAAAAACTTCCTTAATCCAGTTAATGGTGGCATCTAGATTACTGTGTAGTTTTAATCAACATAGATATATCTTCCTGAGGAAAACAACGGGGTAGTTGGTATTATCTACATAACAGCTTAACCTCAGTCCACACCACCAAATGATTTTACCTAGTGTATGCATATATTCTGCAAATAATAAGGGTAACAGATTGCAACTCTGTGACATCCCACCATAGAAGGGATATTCTCTATAGAAATTGATACCAGACCAAAAGAAACACCTGTCTGTACACCCAAGAGGTAACAGACAAAGCAATTAAAGATTATGGATGAGAAATCATAGCAAGTTTCTGGATGCTATCATCCATTTTGAGATAAATTACAATGATAACAACCAGGAGACCACTAACAACACATAAAAGAGCATTCTCGGCGCTAGGCCTTTACCTAAGCCAGCTTGAAATGAATAAAGGAGTCTTTATTACAGTAAGTATGATTCAAACTGACCTGGAACCACTGCCCTAGTAGTCTTGCCTATAAGAGGCAGGTTAAACACAGAGTGGTAGTTTTCTGGATTATTCAAGTCCAAAAATGCTTTCTGGAGTGTGTGGTAATCTGTGCTTTTAAAAATAAAAATTGATGGAAAAACAACCATCTTCCAAAGATATGATAACACTGAGAAAACTAAAAAATAAAAGAACAAGCATCTCTAGTCCCACCTTAACCAATCTAGACAGAGCTGGCTGAAGGCTGCAGGTTATAGGATGCATGCACTATTCAAGCTCTAAGGCACTGTCATAGTTAGAAAATTAAAAAAAAATATCACTAGATAAATGTGTCCATTATTACTATCACATCTTACAGATGTACTACAAAGCATTTCTTTTCCGTGGCTGTGAAGTGTTAAGCAGCTTACTGATATAAAGATGCTAAAAAGACAGTCTGGACTGCTCTGCTTGTCCACAGTGACAGTAGCTTTGTCTGTCCACTGAATGACCTAGATATTGCTCTGGACAACAGCATGACCTTCTTATAAATTATTTCTGCATGACAGGGCACAGTGTGGAAAACAAACCTAAGGATGTCTTTAGTTTATTTATATAACATTTGTTAAACAGGGTAGAACACAGACCTTCATGGACCATTTTCATATCCCATGCATTTCATACAAGGTGCATATTGACTATAACAATGTGGATTTTAAGTGCCTATGAAAAACTGCTATGGGCACCTAGAATATTTTTGTAAAGGTGTATTTAATTACATTAAAAAGTAAACTATAATAGTCATTTAATAGTTAAGTAGTTAGCAAAAAATATGTAAAAATAAATACATTATAATCTTATTCAAAATTTACAAACAGTAAAGTGAATTGTACCATGAAATCACTTCCAAATATGCATGACATTTGCTTTTCTATTTTTTTTTTTGTGACTTTTAATGTTACAGTGAATAAAAAACTTAAAAAAAAATAAAAAGTGAAAGAGACAATGGGGATCTATCAAAGGTGTTTGCCATGAATGTATTTGTATTTTTTAACTTGAGGTAAATATTTCTAAAGGTCAAAACAGAAAAATGCATAAGAGTCACTCCCTTTAGCAAATAGTGAGTGGTTCCAGAGTTTTGTTGTTAAGCTGAGGCAAAACTACTCACTGTAAGTCAATTTGTTTTGAGCTATACTCTTGGTCCTTCGGTAGATACAGACCTGAAATTATAATATTCATATCTAAGTGAGAGTCTGACACAAAGGGTTCAGTTTTGAAAAGGGTATGAATGTTGTTATTTGGGAAGGCATTTATCTTAATTCTCAGCATGAGAAGGGAGAGTGATGAATTAACACCACTAGTTTGATGCAAATCTTTCATCCTCTCCTATTTTGGAAAAACATGCCTAGTTTCAAAACTGATCTAGGATGCCCCTGTTTTTAGAGGTATGTCCCTATTTTAAGGCTTGCTTTATAACTTGACACAATTTTCTGAATCCCCCCATCATTATCACATGTGATATTTGAAGATATGTAGTATATAGAAAACCACACTACATGACCAGCTTATTAGTGGCAATAATAATTTAAAGAAAGAGGACACACATCTTACAACTCCCTTTTTCTGAATCAAAAATAAATTACCTTGGGTGGTACAATTTTGTGATATAGCTCACTAAAGTCTAGAAATTTGACACTGTCTTATTGATAATGTACTTTATTTTTCCTTAAGTTTGTCATACTCTACTTGTTAAAGGTATTTCTGAGTAATACCCACACTTCTTTTGGAAGCAGGAAGAGGAAAGAGTTATGTGCTATTTGGTATTCAATTTTTATGCTAATTATATGTCCAGATTTTTAGCTAGTTGTTCCTATTTTTCAAGAGTCTCTGTTCCTATTTTCAATTTCTGCAGGCTGAGAGGTATGGTTTGATGTTACCTGCAAGGACGAATGGTTCTTCTTTGAAGCAGCCTTAATCAAGTTATAGCAGAATTATTTTGCCTGTTACTGATCTTCTTTCTGGTGACAACAAACATTGCATTTTCAAGGACCAGAAAAAAAGGTCTCATGTATTCTCAGTTTTGTGCTTAATACTTAAAACTAAAAATATACTTAATTTTGCGTCTAATTATATCTCTAGGTGACTACATCTATTAGTTGTTGTTCCTTCGGCTTTTCCCGATTAGGGGTTTCCACAGCAGTACTCCTGTCCGCTAATGATTGGCAGTAGATTTTCACGGTGCTGAGGTGCCAGCTCGACGCCCAACCTTCAACAAAGGCACGCCCATTTATGCATGTCTTTTGAATGCCACTCGACCACGGGGAGGACATGCAGACTCCACACAGAAGGCGCTCCAGCCAAGAATCGAATGGGAACCTCTTGCTGTGAGGTGACAATGCTACCGCTGTACCACCGCGGCTTGACTACATCTATTAGTGGTTTCAGTAATTTTATAATTAATGTACAGGGCGTGCCAATCTTTCTGAGGTAGAGGAAATATTCTGGTAGGTTCCAAATAGCATAGATTTTATTTCCTTGCAGTTGAGTTTCACTGTGTGCAAACATGCTGTGTTTCAAAAGATATTTGATTACTAAGGGGTATGGGTTATGTCTATAAACAATTATTTGGTATGTGTATAGAGAATGATTCATACTTTGGAGAGGTCAGCTGGGAGATGACATATAAAGAATGAGTCCTGTACAAGAAATAGAATGGGCCATTGAACAACAGTTTTTTCAGAACAGTAGAATCAGAGAAAGAGACCAGTCTGAATATTCTGACCCATTTAGTAGCTTTACTTCATCTTATTGGCTATGAGGATGTGGTGTCTAGATCAAAGGCCTCATTGAGGCCAATGAGCACTGAAACTGTGAGACTGCCATTGCTAATATGTGTGAGAATTTAATATGTTAGCAAGCAGATAACTGCTGTCCTGCTACTATTTGCACATAGGTTATGGTGATGTCATTACTGGAGAGAGAGAACATTTTTGTTTGTATGAGAGAATTTGAGAGTACACTTCTTTCCAAAGGAATTTACAAAACATAGTACAACTGAAAAGGCTTTGAAGTCAGATGAAAATATGGGTTTAGGAATTTTAGGTAGAGTCCTTATTACTGCAGTGTTCCAACTTATGTGCATAATAAGATTCAGGAATATATTGAAGGTATGATGTAAACTGGTGAGGTTATTTTGTTCTTCCACAGGGAGACAAAAAAATGGATTTAATCTGTTTGACCCTGTTCAGAAATAATGCAGAATTCTGTCTGCAGGTTAATTTATTCCCTTTTCCTAAACATATCCAAAACAGCGGAGGATTGAATTCTGAGATATATGTTAAAAACAGGACAGGAAACAGAGGTAGCACTCTTGTTATTAAGGCTTGGGAGACTGGGGAAGGGTAGAAAAACCCATTAAGAAAGGAAATGCAGGAAAAGGGGGCCTTTGCTTATTATGATTGTATTAAGAGAGACAGAGAGAGGGAAACTTGTAAGAGAAAAATATTTTGTGTTGACATGGAAAAAGGATAATTTGTAGAAGTACAGAAGAAAATATGTATCTAAGCTGTTTCTGTTGAAATGTGTTACAGGTCTACAATAACTCTGATGGTGATGCTAGGGGATCTGCACTTAATCATACAGTAGTTACTCCAGAGAACCTTTGCTTTATAGAAATCAACACTCTCAGCAAACTTTTGTTTATATACATTCTAGTCTTACAGTGTCACCAGAGATGGTATGGGGGTCCTTAACTTATTTCCCACTTTAGTGAATAAACAGTAACTTCACCCTTACAATACTCAGAATATTCTCCAGCTAGGCAAAGAACCATTGAATAAGGGCACGTCTGCACCCTCATCACTGTTGCTATATTTGTTCTGTCTTGGTAGAGGTCTTTAGGTAGATGTAGGATAATAAATCCATCTCCAGTGAAGTTCTGATCTGTCTGAGTTCACATTAGTGAATGGAGTTCATGCTTTTCCATAGCCCAAACAAACCCAGTACACACAAGAGAAACCACATATTTGCAGAGTATGTACAGATGATCTCTGCTCAGAAAATTCTCCAGGTAGGAGATGAGCCAAAGAATAAATGAGGTAAGGCAGCAAAGCAAACTGCTGTATCAACATGTCATAATAATAATTTACAATATAGGACAATTATTTTAATAGTGATAATTCCCCTCATCTCATAGGATAGTGCTAAGAGTATCAGTAAAAAGTGAGTTAACTATAAGAGTGACACTTAAAGGTGGCTCATGCACTTCTTGGTTCAGAAATATGAAAAAAATGAAAACATTTGACATATTCTTAGCCACTTTTGCAAAAAATAAATAGATAAAATTAATACCCTTAATAGCAATAGTTTCCTTGTATGTTTTTTTTAAATACATATATAACAACTATTCGGAGACACAAAAAAGCTACATTATCATCAAAATTAAGTCAGCCTATATTCAACCAACTTGCAGGAATTATATTATAAATTATTTTAGTCTTAAAGAAGGTCCTGCTAGAGGAAACTCCAGTAAGAAGCATGTTTCGATAAGAGTTTATTAAACACGTTTAGTACTTTATTTTTAATTTGAAGTGCCAATGAATTTACAGTTGAGGTCCTGTTTAAACAAAAAACAAAAAATAAAGCCTGTACACACAGAGACAGACATTGTAAAACAATACAGTGAATGACTATATGACATCTGTGCAGAAGTACTGCAACTTGCTCAACCTCAGCAAGAAATGGGTCCAGATTTATTAAGGTTACAGCAAGGTGTAAATGAAGACCACCACCGTAACAGGTACAAGCATGCAAAATCTGAAGGTAATGCTACTCAATGCTAGAAGTCTAAACCACAAAATGCACTCTGTCAAGGCACTTCGAACATCGATATCTGTGCAGTAACTGAGACCTAGTTCAAGGCTCCAGAGAGCACCCCTGCAATACCAGGCTACAACTCTTACCACACTTTTCAGCCACCAAACCAGGACCGAAACACTAAAGGTGGACGAGTGTCCATATTCACAAAGGATAGTCACAACACCAGGCTAACACAATGCATCTGAAATTCTCCAGGTGCAACTAATACTAGGTAAGACTGCAATCCAAATTGTAGCTTGCTACAGATCCTCCACCATGCCCCAAGATTCTCACTACACCTTTCTAAACATTCTGGAAAATATTAAGATACAACCAAACACCCTAATACTGGGTGATTTCAACTACCCTGCCATTAACTGGGAAAACTACTCGTGTACCAACACCTTTGCCCTATGGTTCTTGGAATTCATAAATTCCAACACTGTGGATCAACTAATCCTTAGTCCCACCAGGGGCTCCAATATCCTAGACCTGGTCATTACCAACATGGGGAATTGATGCTCCACACCTAAGGTCACCCCCTCGTTGGTCATGACTGACTATAAGCTAATCACCCTTGACATCCACATCCCACACCCCCCAGTAAGGAAACCTCCGTAAAAAACTTCTCCAAAGCCAACGTCATGCTACTCAAGTCAGAAGTGACAAACTTCATGACACCCATGCAGATGGGAACTGAAAGTTCGACTGCTGAATCCTACACTAAGGCACTGTACGAGCACATCTACTTGTGCATGAATCGTGCCATCCCCAATAGAACCAAGATGCTCTACTTCAAAAAAAGGAAGCCAATCTGGTGGTCCCTTGCCATAAACAAATTTTACAACAAAAGTAAGAAACTGTTGCAGAAAAGAGGAAAATCCCAGGACGCAAAAAACTCCCTTACCAGTCTCAGTAAGAAGCTGAGATCCCTCATAAAATCCTCCAAAGCTAGTTACGAAAATAAAATTGCCAAAGATTCCAAAGACAAACACAAGGCATTCTATAGCTATGTCAAGAATCTAAATGGCAATGCTCAGATCTGCTCTGAGCTATAACAGAATGGAATTAAATATACTGATCCCAAGGATATTGACAATATCCTGGCAGATCGATTCAGTGCAAACTTCACCCCCTCACCCCCTAAAGGGCCCATCTCAATACTAAAAGATTGGAAAAGTCTGGTAATAATGGCCACATAGGTAAAAAAGGCACTCTACAAAGCTAAGAATGCAGCATCCATGGTACCAGATATCATCCCAGGCTGTGTACTACATGGACTACAAAATGAACTGGCACCTCACCTAAGTGTCAAGTTTAATCATAGTCTGAGGAAGTCTCTTGGATTGAATAATTGCGAGACAAAAGCGCTAACCTTTTATTGAATAAATATTTTGTTTATACGTTTAGTGTACATTTTTTTGCACCTGCGAGTAGATTCCTTTCATCATTTGGATTATTAGTTTTTAATCATAGCCTCACCTCAGGCTTCATGCCCACTGAGGGGCACACAGCTACAGTTATCCCACTCCACAAGGGGAGATCCATCTTGGATGCAGGGAACAACTGCCCCATCAGTCTGACGAGCCTGATCTGAAAGGCCATGGAACGTATTATCATGGAACTTGTAAGCAAAGATGTTGGCAACTTTCAAACACTGGACCCCACGCAGTTTGGGTTCATGAAGGGCCGATCTTGTCTCCTGAACCAGATTGACTTCTTCGAATCAGTCTCCAGAGCCATGGTCAAGGATAAGGTGGTCCACACAGCCTATCTGGACCTCGCCAAGGCCTTCAACACCATCCCCCACTCTGGAATCATAGATAAACTTACTAAGCTGGGCATTAATCCCTATGTCACTCGATGGGTTGCCAACTGGCTTACTGACAGAACCCACACTGTAAAAGTAGCCGACTCCAAATCCAGCTCCAGACAAGTGACAAGTGGAGTACCTAAGGGTTCAGTCCTGGGACCGCTCTTGTTTGGCATCTACTTCTCTGAAGTACAGGCCAACACTATGGGACTCTGGCTAACAAAGTTCGCAGATGACTGCAAACTGGGAGCCATTATTGAATCCCCAAATGATGTGGATATTATACAAAAGGGCCTTACAGAAACAGATGCTTGGTGCCAGAGCCATGTGCTCAAGCTCCATGCCAAAAAATGTATAGTTATCCCCTATGGGAAAAAACATGTACCCGTGAATTACCACATAGGTGGCAGTACACTAAACTCTGAAAGTGTGATAACAGACTTAGGGACACAGGTGAACAGTGGTCTCACCTTCGATAACCACATTGCCACAACAGTCAGGAAATCCTTCTATGTGGCACACCTCATCACTAAAGGCTTTTCATCCAGAAAAAAGAAGGTCATTGTCCCACTGTACTCATTCCTCATTAGACCCATTATAGTATACAATACCCCATTTGGTATGTACCTCTCAAGACATCTGCAACAACTGGAAAGGCCGCAGAAAATACCTCACTAAAATAATCACAGGCCTAAAGCAGATGCCCTATGCTGACTGTCTAAAAAACCTCCGGCTATACTCTGTTGCATATCGTCTACTCAGAGGCAATCTCTGCTTAACATACAAGGCCATGTCAAACCCAGAGCTGTTGGACATGCTACACTTAAAGAAATCTCAATCCCTCAGAGCCACATGCTCCAGGGATCTAAACCTTGTCATCACAATGAACAAAACATGCTGAAGGGATAGGTTCCTGACCCAGAAACTCCACAGACTCTGGAATAGAACTGCCCATACATGTCAAGTAGAGCACCTCTTTGGCCCTCTTCAAAAGGAACCTTGATGACTGGATGGGAGATAGGAAATTCACCCCAGGGATCACGTCAGTCGCCCTGCTAAACAGGGGTCCAGGGAAGTAAATACTGTGGGAAGAAATAGCCAGGGAATTGTTATGGCTAGGCTTG